>NC_090729.1:156281087-156291087 GCF_036898095.1 Palaemon carinicauda
GGTTCATTTTTGGAATTTCTAAAGAAATCTCTAGTTTTATTCAAATTATGTTCCTTGAAACAAGTTTTGATCAAAACAATTTTCTTTCTCTTCGGTGGTTAAATTTTTAGTTAAAATATGATTAAGTAATTTGAGATTATTTTATTCAAAGAAAATCTTATCGGTTGGAAGAAGGATTTTGTTTGAGTGCTTTCATTCACTGTCATGGATTCTATTTTTGGATAAAAGCAATTATATCACTTTGATTATGTTAAGAAAAAAACTTCCCAAAGATAATAATTTGGTCTTTCAAATCAAAATAATTTTGATGGGAAATGGTTGTTCTTAGCTTCACTTCAGTTCAGTTTCATAAAGTTTGAAAAAAAAATTACCCAAGTAAAATAAATTTGAGGACTGAATTGTCTACGAGGCTTTCCAATATCACCAATTGGAGTTTAGTAAATGGAGATGGAAGAGAAAATCTAAAATTACAACTAACGAATAAAATAAACATATCTCAAATCAATATAGCTTAAATGACATACAAACAAGTTAACTCTTTATTGAGGAAACCCATTGAACACTTCACTGCAATAAGGCAAAAATGAGTAATATGATTGTTACTGAACTACTAAAGTTTACATTTTAAACATTAAGGAAAAAGTAGTTTCATCTTTATAGTATGACTCATGCATTTGCTGAATTAGGAGAAAATGCAGTCATGCTAGTAACTTACTTTCTCATACATTACGAAAAATAATTTGCATTCTATAAATTTTGCATTAAAAAATATTTACTTTAAATAAAAACACTGTTACTAAAGATGCATTGATAATTGTACAAGAGGAATCAATATAATTTCCGAATGGTGACTCATGGCACTAAAGAAAAGGGAAAATTAACAAGAGAGAATATATAAAAAAACTAATAAAAAACTCATTCAGGGAAATGAAATGAAAATACAAACGTTACAAAAAGAGAGAACATAAATCTGAAAAGAATGAGGGTCAGTACGAATAGGTCGTACAAAATGTCTCATATCAATATAAAAAAAGAGAGAAGAAATGAGTATTCTCCTCCAGATTAAAATAAGAAACAACACAACTGCTTGAAGGTCTACCTACGAGAGAAACACCACCTTTCGGTCTTGAAAGCATACAAGACCAATAGTGTGATGATGATGAGCAGCACCAAGAGGACGATGACGGCGCCGATTATGGTCGACATGAGCAACGCCTCCGCCGAAGGGGGAACGCGCTGCAGGAGGGGCTTGTGGACATCTCCTGCTGGACGAGAGGGAAGAAAGGCACCAGTGAGTAGCAGGATAGAACCTATTTGGATTATTTAGGGTATGGGAATCCTATGTGTGTTTAAAATCATATCTTTAATGGATTTTTTCGAAGATTTTATGTAAAAAACTGCTGGAATTTCTTGAAGGATAAGTGTAAAAAAACTGTTGGAGCCTCTAGAAAGGTTCCATGTAAAAAAAACTGCTGGAATTTCTAAAAGGATCATTGTGAAAAGAAAACTGTTGGAGTTTCTTGAATGTTTCAGTGTGAAAAAAAAAATGCTGAAATTTCAGCTAAGGTTCAATGGTTAAAAAGGCTGTTATTTCTCTAAAGGTTCAGTGAGCAAAATATTGGCATTTCTCCAAAGGTTCAGTGGAAAAAAATGCTGGTCTTTATCCAAAAATTCAGTGGAGAAAATGCTGGTATTTGTCCAAAGGTTCGGTGGGGGAAAAAGCTTGCATTTGTCCAAAGGTCAGTGGGAAAAATGCTGGCATTTCTCCAAAGGTTCAGTTGGGAAAAAATGCTGGCATTTCTCCAAAGGTTCAGTGGGGGAAAAATGCTGGTATTCCTTCAAAGGTTCAGTGGGGGAAAAGGCTGGTTTTCTCCAAAGGTTCAGAGGGGAAAAATACTGGCATTTCTCCAAAGGTTCAGTGGGGGAAATTGCTGGCATTTCTCCAAAGGTTCCGTGGGGAAAAATCCTGGCATTTCCCCTAAGGTTCAGTGGGGAAAATGCTGGCATTTCTCCAAAGGTTCAGTGGGGACATTTCTGACATTTCCTCAAAGGTTCAGTGGGGAAAAAGCTGGCATTTCTCCAAAGGTTCAATGGAAGAAATGCTGGCATTTCTCCAGAGGTTCAAAGGGAAAAAATACTGGCATTTCTCCAAAGGTACAGTGGAAAAAAATGATGGAATTTTTCCAAAGGTTCAGTGGGGAAAAATTCTGTAATTTCTTCTTAGGTTCTGTGGGGAAAATGCTAGCATTTCTCCAAAGATTCGGTGGGAAAAATGCTGGCATTTCATGAAAGGTTCAACGGGGAAAAATTCTGGAATTTCTGCAAAGGTTCAGTGGGGGAAAATGCTGGTATTTCTCTAAAGGTTCAGTTGGGAAAAATTCTGGCATTTCTGCAAAGATTCAGTGGGAAAAAGCTGGCATTTCTCCAAAGGTTCAGTGGGGAAAAGTGCTGCCATTTCTCCAAAGGTTCAGTGTGGAAAATGATGGCATTTCTTGAGGTTCAGTGAGGAAAAATGCTGGCATTTCTCCAAAGGTACAGTGGGGAAAATGATGGCATTTCTTCAAAGGTTCAGTGGGGAAAAGTGCTGGCATTTCTCCAAAGGTTCAGTGTGGAAAATGCTGGCATTTCTCCAAATGTTGTGGGGAAAAATTCTGATATTTCTCCAAAGGTTCAGTAGGTGAAAAATGCTGGCATCTACCCAAAGGTTAATTGGGAAAGAATGCCATCATTTATCCAAAGGTTCAGTGGGGAAAATGCTGGCATTTCTCCAAAGGTTCAGTGGGGAAAAATGGTGGCATTTCTCCAAAGGTTCAAAGTCAAAAATACTAGAATTTCTCCAAAGATTCAGTGGGGAAAATGCTGGCATTTCTCCAAAGGTTCAGAGGCGAAAATGCTGGAATTTCTCCAAATGTTCAGTGGGGAAAATGCTGACATTTCTCCAAAGGTTCAAAGGCGAAAATGCTAGATTTTCTCCAAAGGTTCAGTGGGGGAAATTTTGGCATTTCTCCAAAGGTTCAAAGGCGAAAATGCTGGAATTTCTCCAAAGGTTCAGTGGGGACATTTCTGACATTTCCTCAAAGGTTCAGTGGGGAAAAAGCTGGCATTTCTCCAAAGGTTCAGTGGGGAAAATGCTGGTATTTCTCTAAAGGTTCAGTTGGGAAAAATTCTGGCATTTCTGCAAAGATTCAGTGGGAAAAAGCTGGCATTTCTCCAAAGGTTCAGTGGGGAAAAGTGCTGCCATTTATCCAAAGGTTCAGTGTGGAAAATGATGGCATTTCTTGAGGTTCAGTGAGGAAAAATGCTGGCATTTCTCCAAAGGTACAGTGGAGAAAATGCTGGCATTTCTTCAAAGGTTCAGTGTGGAAAAGTGCTGGCATTTCTCCAAAGGTTCAGTGTGGAAAATGCTGGCATTTCTCCAAATGTTGTGGGGAAAAATTCTGATATTTCTCCAAAGGTTCAGTGGGTGAAAAATGCTGGCATCTACCCAAAGGTTAATTGGGAAAGAATGCCATCATTTTTCCAAAGGTTCAGTGGGGAAAAATGCTGGCATTTCTCCAAAGGTTCAGTGGGGAAAAATGGTGGCATTTCTCCAAAGGTTCAAAGTCAAAAATACTGGAATTTCTCCAAAGGTTCAGTGGGGAAAATGCTGGCATTTCTCCAAAGGTTCAGAGGCGAAAATGCTGGAATTTCTCCAAATGTTCAGAGGGGAAAATGCTAGAGTTTCTCCAAAGGTTCAGTGGGGGAAATTTTGGCAATTCTCCAAAGGTTCAAAGGCGAAAATGCTGGAATTTCTCCAAAGGTTCAGTGGGAAAAAATGATGGCATTTCTTCAAAGGTTCAAAGTCAAAAATACTGGAATTTCTCCAAAGGTTCAGTGGGGAAAATGCTGGCATTTCTCCAAAGGTTCAGAGGCGAAAATGCTGGAATTTCTCCAAATGTTCAGAGGGGAAAATGCTAGAGTTTCTCCAAAGGTTCAGTGGGGGAAATTTTGGCAATTCTCCAAAGGTTCAAAGGCGAAAATGCTGGCTTTTCTCCAAAGGTTCAGTGTGGAAAAATGCTGGCATTTATCCAAAATTTCTTAGGGTTTCTTTAAAGGTTTAGGGGTGGGGAATGCTTGCATTTCTCCAGAGGTTCATTGGGAAAAATGCTGGCATTTCTCCAAAGGTTCAGTGGGTAAAATGGTGGCATTTCTCCAAAGGTTCACTGGGAAAAAATACTGGCATTTCTCCAAAGGTTCAATGGGGGGAAAATGCTGGCTTTTCTCTAAAGGTTCAGTGTGGAAAAATGGTGGCATTCATCCAAAATTTCTTAAAGGAAAATGCAGGCATTTCTTCAAAGGTTTGGCCCGGGGGGGGGGGGGGGGTGATTGCATTTCTCGAAAGGTTCAGCCTGGAAAATAATAGCATTCTTCCATAGGTTCCATGGTGAATAAATGCTGGCATTTCTCTAAAGGTACAGTGTGAAAAAATGCTGGAATATCTCCAAAAGTTTAGTAGGGAGAAATATTACTTGAATTTTTCGAAATTTTATGTGTAGTTGAAAGCCAAATGGTAATAGAAAGTTCACAATAAGGGAAGATATATAGAAATTGCTTTTAAAAAGCTTGTTATAAAAGTGAATGAAAAAACTGAATTACCGTCCAAAAAGTAATTTTCTGAAAACAATGATGAAACTTCTTTAAAATTTACTTGTAGAAATGGATGAATTTGATTGAAGGCGCCATCATAAAAATGAGAGGAATTTATTGGTAGCCCCAATGTGAAAACATACTAGTTTAATAATAACGTTCGATACAGAACAAATGATAGAATTTCTTGAAAATTTCGTTGGGAAAAGTAAATCTACAGAAATTTCTTGAAAATTTCATTTGGAAAAGAAAATCTACAGAAATTTCTTGAAAATTTAATTGGGAAAAGGAAATCTACAGAAATTTCTTGAAAATTTTGTTGGGAAAAGAAAATCTACAGAAATTTCTTGAAAATTTAATTGGGAAAAGGAAATCTACAGAAATTTCTTGAAAATTTCGTTGGGAAAAGAAAATCTACAGAAATTTCTTGAAAGTTTTAGTAGGAAAAATTAAATCTACGGCAATTTTTTGAAAGTTTTTATTAGGGAAAAGAAAATCTACTGGCATATTTTGAAAGTATCATTGGCAAAAGTAAAATCTACGGGATTTTCTTGAGATATCTACTCGAATTACTTGAAAATTTAGTTGGATGACATTAGATTTCTGAATAGGTTCGCTATAAACGAACATCTGAAATGTCTGTTAACAAAATCTTACGAAAGAAATTTGCTTCAATTTCATTGTAAGATTCGGTATGAAATGCATTCTAAAATCCCTGAAGAGGCATTTAATAAAGCCGCTGGAATATTCAAGATTCTTCGTCATTTAATGAGGTAAAGCTGGTTGAAACTTCAAGGAAAATCCATTATGAAAAACGTCAGAAATTTTCAAAGGTCAAATATGAATAGCTGATGGAATTTCTCATAGGATTTATTAAAAAAAAGGCACTAGACTTATTTCAAGATTTATTCTAAAACTAATGATGAAAACTGAAGACATATCCTGAAAAACTACTAGAATGTCTTAAACTATTCAATATGAAAATTTCTGATTTTTTTTTTAAAGTTTTATGTGAAATTGTAATTGGAAGTCTAGAAAATATTTGTATCAGAGCTGTAAAATGACTTTAGACGTAAAACTGAAATAAGGAAAGGTTTCTATAACAGAATCCTTGGAAGGGGTGTAAAAAACTACAGTCACTTCATGGAAGGTTCAGTATGAAACAATGTTTTACAAGTTTTTGGAAGACTCATTATAAAAAGGGCGATGGAACTTTTCATCAAAAGGATAAAAACTAACGTCATATGTTAAAAGTTTCAGTAAAAAAAGAATAGAAATTGTTTTATGGTGCATAGATACAGAGACCTAAAAATGCGTTGTTGAATGTAAAAACGTTGGACAGTTAAGCCGGAAGAAATCAAAAGAAACAGACAAAGAACAAAGGTAAAAAAGCAAAGCAGTTTGATGTACGGAACAAAATACACTACTTGAGCGTTATTTTCCTACTACTACTACTACTATTACTACTACTACTACTACTACTACTACTACTACTACGACTACTACTACTACTACTAATAATAATAATAAGTATCATGACATCAGGTCAAACTATAGTAGTAGTATTAATAAAAAATACTTCTATTCCAAATAATAAAAGTAGTAATAAATGTAACTATAGAGAGGATAACACAACAACGTCTTTTTTTCTCCCAAGATTTCAAGACGATTTAGAGTCAGCGAAATAACTCCAATCGGAGCAAATCACTCCTGAGGAGACCATTTATAACGGTGACTAATCTGACTTGACGAGAGAGAGAGAGAGAGAGAGAGAGAGGAGGAGAGAGAGAGAGAGAGAGAGAGAGAGAGAGATGTTTGACCATTAGGGTAATAGCTGATCCAGAAAAACATGAAGGTTCATAATAACGGGTAAAGATCGTTTTGGATTCAATTAAGGGTGATCTAAGGAAAATTGGACTGTAATGAGAGAGAGAGAGAGAGAGAGAGAGAGGAGATGAGAGAGAGAGAGAGAGAGAGTCTACACGATTTATATTACAGAATATATGCGATAACGGTAATACAAAATTGAACTGTAATAAGAGAGAGAGAGAGAGAGAGTCTACACGATTTATATTACAGAATATATGCGATAACGGTAATACAAAATTGGACTGTAATGAGAGAGAGAGAGAGAGAAGAGAGGAGAGAGAGAGAGAGAGAGAGAGAGAGAGAGAGAGAGAGAGTCTACACGATTTATATTACAGAATATATGCGATAACGGTAATACAAAATTGAACTGTAATGAGAGAGAGAGAGAGAGAGAGAGAGAGAGAGAGAGAGAGAGAGAGAGAGAGAGAGAGAGAGAGTCTACACGATTTATATTACAGAATATATGCGATAACGGTAATACAAAATTGGACTGTAATAAGAGAGAGAGAGAGAGAGAGAGAGGAGAGAGAGAGAGAGAGAGAGGAGAGAGAGAGAGAGAGAGAGAGAGAGAGAGAGAGAGTCTACACGATTTGTATTACAGAATATATGCGATAACGGTAATACAAAGTTGGACTGTAATGAGAGAGAGAGAGAGAGAGAGAGAGAGAGAGAGAGAGAGAGAGAGAGAGGAGAGAGAGGAGAGAGAGAGAGAGAGAGAGTCTACACGATTTATATTACAGAATATATGCGATAACGGTAATACAAAATTGAACTGTAATGAGAGAGAGAGAGAGAGAGAGAGAGGAGAGAGAGAGGATGAGAGAGAGAGAGAGAGTGAGAGAGAGAGGAGAGAGAGAGAGAGAGTCTACACGATTTGTATTACAGAATATATGCGATAACGGTAATACAAAATTGAACTGTAGAGAGAGAGAGAGAGAGAGAGAGAGAGAGGAGAGGAGAGAGAGAGAGAGAGAGAGAGAGAGAGAGAGAGTCTACACGATTTATATTACAGAATATATGCGATAACGGTAATACAAAATTCGACTGTAATGAGAGAGAGAGAGAGAGAGGAGAGAGAGAGAGAGAGAGAGAGAGAGAGAGAGAGAGAGAGAGAGAGAGTCTACACGATTTGTATTACAGAATATAGAAGATAACGGTAATTCAAAATTTGATAATAATGATAGTAATGACACGATAACGATAGTATTAATATTTGTAAGACATTGAAATATATGTGAAGCATAATTATTTTATATGAAGATCATAGAGAGTGCATAATATATCATGAATTGAAAATAGATAACAAATCAATATATAAACAAGTGGATACATGAATCATTGCAAGGCCCAACAAATTAGTTGATTAATAAAATCTTGGATGTTTCCCTCTCAAAAATCCTCTTAATATAGCTAACCCCTCAAAAAATCACATTATCTTCGTTAATAATGTTTTGGAATGTGTCGAAAAATACGAAGGAACTCAAATAGTCAGATGCTATTGAAGCTCTGATAGCAGAGACTCGTCCATTATGTTAAGACTGACTGAGCGCTCCCACTTCAGAAGAGACAAATGAAAAAAGAAACATGTTGGGCGGAGAAACTTAATCTCATTAGCGGAGATAATGATTAGATTTAGTTTCCAAAATCTAGTTATGATGATTAGTGCGTGGGTTTCTTAAACCACGAACTTCTTCCAAGGATGAGTAATATCTCTCTTGAAAATCTAATCACCGGAAGGACCATTCTTCCGTAGAAGTTTCCAAAACATTTGCAACAATAATTTGATTCGTCTTGCTAACTTTTATAACAAAACTAAACCAATGCATTTCCGCTATCAAATACTAATGTCACTTGATCATTTACCCTTCCCTCTCTACAGTACAATCCACGACCTTGGATCCTGCATGAAACGACTCTCAAAATGATGCAAATGTTACTGAAAGTATATTTTGATATTTATGATTATATATTTGGTTCATGAGAACAAAATAAGTTACTGGTCGAATCTGTCCTTACCATTGACGAAGAGGCGGACGGTATAACCGTCAGCTCCTTTGGAATTCTCGACGTACAGTTGGTAGTCTCTGGCGTCCGAATGATCGACGCTCTGTACCCACAACCGAGCCGTGTAGCAATCCTCTCTCGAGTCCTGTTGAAAAAAAAGATAATATAAGATTGCTTTTGGTTGATAACTTGTAGGCATAGGTAGGTCATTTAATAACTTCTATGTAAACTTTTCGTTTTTTAACGTTTGCCTAAGAATATATATAAAAATATATATAAAATATACACCATTAATAGCTTTTAAGATACCAGGACAAAGGCTTCTGGTTTCAGTTACAATTTCATTCTGAAGAGATATTCAGAACGTCAGCTAGGCAAGCCCAACTACCTGAGTGCGGTGCCCAACCATCGAAGTAACCTCCCAAGAAAAGAGTTTAAACTCATGGGCCAAGGTGGAACTCTTCCTGCTGTCAATGTGAACGAACTACCCCAGAAAATATTTAGTAAACACATACATGTAGAAATACATCGTTTAACAACTTGCTGTATACGGAAAATATCACCAGTAAGGAAATATTTCCTTTAATAAACTGTATACAAAATGATTTAATTTTTGCTCTGTATTAGGAGTGTAAAAAAAAGAAAGAAAAAAAAAAACTATCACCGTATGTACTTATGTCGTAGAAGGTGATTAAAAGGACAGCTGCTGCCTTGCAGTCCTGATTTTTGGCAATAGGCTAGGTCCACTGCCAATAATTGTGGAAATGGCTGCCTTACAGTTAGACCAATAGACCAAAGGCTAGGACAAGTCGTAAAAGCCCTTCTTCCAAATTATGAACCATACCTGATTCGATCGACCCCTTAATGTAGAGAGAGAGAGAGAGAGAGAGAAGAGAGAGAGAGAGAGAGAGAGAGAGAGAGAGGAGAGAGAGAGAGTCTACACGATTAATATTACAGAATATATGCGATAACGGTAATACAAAATTGAACTGTAATGAGAGAGAGAGAGAGAGAGAGAGGAGGAGAGAGAGAGAGAGAGAGGAGAGAGAGAGAGAGAGAGAGAGAGTCTACACGATTTATATAACAGAATATATGCGATAACGGTAATACAAAATTGAACTGCAAAATCTAAAATTATTATCATCTAATACCTTAAATGTGAAAAAAAATATAAAATTTAACAACCAATGAATAAAATTTTCTAGTTTACTAACCCTTATGCAAAAATATTTATTTTTGATCCATTTGAAATAAGATATCTTTTGATAACTTTCAAATGCATTTTGAATGAAAAAATATCACACTTAATGGCTCTTTTCAGTTTAATTATCTAATGCAACAGCTTGCCTGTAAAATGAATCTCGTTAACTTGCAAATAAAAACATCTCGCTTAATAAGTTTTAGATATGAATATGTCATTCAGAGAATCGTAAATTATATCAATATTGATATTATGTATTTCAAAATTTCTTGTTCATTGGCCTATAGAAAATATCTCGTT
>NC_090729.1:156296087-156299083 GCF_036898095.1 Palaemon carinicauda
TAAATGCGTAGCCGTTATTTTGACATGTTGAGTACACTATACATATACATATATATACATATAAATCTATATATATTCAAACAATATAAATAACTTTTTGCTACCGTACTCCCTTTTTACCCTCAGAAGACGGTTGCCTTGTCTTGTTGGTCACCCATTCAAATATTGACCAGACCCATCTGTCTTGGGTAGATACAACACTTTTAAAGGGATATGTTATAAAAGACAAAAATATCTATTCCCAAAGTGTGAGCAGCGAGGCGAGACGAGATCTGACAACGCTATTGTTTAGTCAAACCTGTCATCACTTCACTGTCGTCGGCATTTTGAAAAAAAACAGAGCCTCGACGAGAGTGCCTGCCGTGATAAGGTGACTGTTCTGTTTTGGCCAAGATGTCATCCTCTTAATTAGTGGAGTCAGCATATTTTGAGAAACTGAGCCTGAGGGAAATCCTTGTTTATGAAATATGTCATAATGGAAGGACATGTGCTGTCCTTTTTGTTACGAATTAACACGAGGTCCAGATTGCATCAGAAATTTCTTCTAGAAGCTTCCATGGCGTGATCGAAGTAGGCGTTTTTGAGGAAGCCAACAGAGACACAGAATTGTAAAAAAGAACGCCTTCTATGGAAATGACCACTTCCCACTGTAATTGACTCCGCTCATACTTGAAGAAGAGATTGTCCCAGAGAGATAGGACAGGACATAAAACTAGAGAGGAACTATGTCCAAAGAAGACATAGTCCTAACGAGATAAGAAACAGAGAAGACCAGAAGTCTGATAGAGCCTGATTCTAACATTCCCTTCAAACAACAAAAGCCTTTTTCCAAAATCCTGTTACGGCCGAGATGAAGAGACAAATTGAAGCAGCCAGCCCTTCCTGCATCTGACGAGAAGTAGCCAACACTGCCTGCAGCCTGCCTTAAGTCAACAGTATCACGGAATTCTTGGAAGAAGACCTCTGATGTTCCTTCTTAATGCCACCCTTTTTGTGACGTCTTCGAACCCGGTCATCGTGCTCGTTTCATCTGAACTTCAGCCGCCCTTCTGCAATGTTCTCAAGCCTGAAGCCTCCGTACCAGAATCGTCCCTTAAGTATTTCTACCCTACTGACTGTTCCCCTTTTCTATTGATGTTTGATTGATTAGATTTGTCAGTTAAAGTAAACGAATTAGTAACGTTGGTTTTCTTTATACAAGTTTGTAAATAAACGTGTGTTTTTTTCGTGAGTTTCTTTTTATATTTATTTCCCATATTTCAATGATGGTTGTTGGAAGCATTTATTTTGATTAAAAGAACCAGTAACGATTTTAAGGTCGTAACACCATCGTTAATCAATTTCACGGATCGAACGGTGATCGGTATAGTGAATAATGCCCTATAAATACTCCAGATTATTTCATTAATAGAAAAAGAGGAAAGAAAAACGTATATAAAAAAGAAACAAATTTGCCAGCATCCTTTTAATTTTTTTTTTCACCAACACGAAAATATCATATACACGGAACATTATTATTTCAGCGCCGCACAAAATTCGAAAGTGCTTCCGTCAAATGCCTCTACAAAGCCGTAACTCTTGGTGAATCGGTTTACGCCCACCCAATATACGTTCGGCGTTATCAAATAACTCTTCCATCTCCCCGGTTTAAAGGCGGCGTTGCTGGGGCTCTGGCATTTTGGGACTGAGCTATTGCATCCCCTAATGTCGTGTTCCCTAACTTTGAGTTTTCTTGGAATTTCTTGAATTTTCATTGAATTTCCTTGGTTTTTCTTTATATTTTCTGGGTTTTCTTTTAATTTTCTTCTATTTTCTTTGAATTTCCCTGAATTTTCATTGAATATCCTTGAATTGTCTTTGATTTTTGTTAATTTTCTTGGATCTCTTTTGATTTTCTTCTATTTTCTTTGAATTTCTTTGAATTTTCATTGAATTTCCTTGAATTTTCTTGGACTTTTATATATATTCCTTGGATTTCTGAGAATTTTTTTTTTTTAATTTTTATTGAATTGTGTTGTTATTGGTGAGGGCATAATACCGAACGAGTTAAAATTTCATTTTGTCTTAACCTCCTTGTTTCCGCTTCATGTCTTAGAAATTCTTTTGTTGGGTCTACAATTATATTAGACTGAGAAGTAATGGTTAGGCCAGGAGAACAAGTCTAACCTATATCTTTTATCATGTTAATCAAAAATGCAGATTACAACTTTTCATTTCTCCAATTTGACTCATGATGGAATGAAGCGAATGACAATAAGAGATAATTTATTGGGTAACCAATAAAAAAATAGAAACTATGTATGTATATATACTGTATATATATATATATATATATATATATATATATATATATATATATATATATATATATATACATATATATACACATATATATATATATATATATATATATGTATATATAATATATATATATATATATATATATATATATATATGCGTGTGCGTGTGTGCAAATAAACCCCGTTAGCTGAGACGTGGTGGGCATAAAATATTCATTACAGCTACGAATGGAAATGTCAAGAGACGATTAAAGGTAGTACTTTTGTCTTATTAGTGACATCATCGGACTCACAATGAAAGCTGCCAAACAAGGATATAGTATTTATACATGAAAAGAAGATAATACAGGATAACAGTGAAACAGATCATGGCTTAGGCTTAAATTGTGACCCTGGAAATGGAGGGTGATAGCGGAAGTGATAAGCCAATCAGATCTAAAAGTCAAGATCTATGCGTAGTAATAAGACCAGTGTTGGTGTATGGATAGGAAACGTGGACACTAAGAAAAGCAGGATGTTTCAAGACAAATGACTTCTAAAAAAAAGTAATCCAGTAGAGAAAATGGAAAGGTGATAATGAATAAAACTACAAAAGAGAAATAATGTAAAACTATAGAAAATTAAAGCCATACCTATATACAGAATAAGATAGTTCTGATATTTTTGAACGAGATCACAGACATCTTTAGCTAGAAT
>NC_090729.1:156304583-156309583 GCF_036898095.1 Palaemon carinicauda
ATGTCTGACCTGGACGAACGTTTGGAAGAAGACCTCCTGGCAGAAGGTCAGGATCAAGTTCAAACCCCGGATGTCGTAGAGGATGAGGTCGACGAGGTGTCGGCTACTCCGGTTCAGATGCCGGAGCCTATCCACTCAACATCGGCTGGTCTCCCAGTAGAACTGGGACAGGCCCTCTCTTCGATTGTTGGAATGATCCAACAAATGCAGAAGGAGAATCAGGAGAAGGCGGCTGCAATGGAACTGCGTATGCAGTCCCTAGCAGAATCACATGGGCCCCAGAAAAGGCTCAATGTGAAAGACCTTCCCATATGCTCAGATGCTAACCCATGGAGGTATGCTGAGCACATGCCGATGACGACTGGTAAGATCGTCATCTCGGATAAGCTGGGTTCAGTTCCCCTAGAGGAGGTAGAATTCTGGCCCAGCAAGGCATCATATCCGAACTGCTATGTCCGGCTGAGAAAAGAACCAGCTTCAAGGGAGGAGACAGAGCCGAAGGAGGTCATTATTATGGACCACGCTAAGGCTCAAGCCCTACTTTCATCCTCGATGAAAGAGAGGGGCTTCTCGAATTCAAAGGTAGCTGCATTGAGCAAGAAGCTCCCTTCTTTTGTGTCCTCTCCTGATAGAGCCTTCCCCTTTTTACAAAAAGGGTTTGCGGCTGTCCTAAAGGCAGTCGAGGCCGGCAAGCCTTGCTCCTCCCTGGAGGAGTGTAAACCCTTGTCGCTGGCTCTGCCTATGGACCACAAAGACTGGAAGGATGTCCATCTGACATTCTCAGTGGGAAAGTTGGAGGCTGATATTGCCGGACGGCAATTCGGCGAGGACCTCCCCAAGCTGCCCGAATCTCTTTTACGAAGAGAGTTCGAGACCAAAGAAAGACTGGCTGCCTCAATGTCTCATCAGACCACTCTTGAGACAATGGCAAGTGACCCTAAGGTCCATGAAATGTTCATGGTAGTGGCTAAGTCTCACCTAGCCACAGTGACGAAGGACCTTTATGGCTTCATCAAGGCAAGGAGAGCTTGCAGGGAGGTCGTGTTCACCGGGGCTTCGGTGAGACACGAACCCAGGAAATTAATCTCCTCCAACATTTGGGGAAAAGACCTTTTCCCTACCGATGTGGTCAAAGAGGTTGTTGATAAGGCCGCCGTGGAGAATAGAAACCTTCTCCAGAAGTGGGGCCTGGCTATCAAAAGAAAATATTCCCCGGATGAGGGTCCTCAACCAAAGAGGAAGAATATGAGGACTAGGCTACCATCTCGGCCAGCCAAGCCTTATAGACAGCAACAGCAACTGCAATTGCCTTTGCCTCCAGTGCCCCAGATGGTGGCACAAACCCTGACTGCCTTTCAGTGGGTACCCCAGGCTGTGCCAGGTCAGTCAACCACATTCGCCCCAACGTTCGAAGGACAGTCTTCTTCCTTTCGTGCAAAACCTAGAGGAGCAGCCAGAGGCTCGTCTAGGCGCCCCTCAAGGGGAAGGGGATTCAGAGGTGGTCGTGGTCAGGGAGGCAAGACCTCAGGACGGCAGTCCAAGTGAAATGATACCGGTAGGAGGGAGACTGATGAAATTTTGGGATCGCTGGACCTTCGATCCCTGGGCCCAAAGCCTACTCAAGAATGGACTGGGTTGGAGCTGGTACAGCACTCCACCCCCATGCCTTCGGTTTTTCCAACACTCCACCCCCGTTTTGGAGGAGTATGTTCAAGAACTGTTGGAGAAAAATGTGATCCGAAAGGTGAAGTCCATCAAATTCCAAGGGAGGCTGTTTTGTGTTCCCAAGAAAGACTCGGAAAAGCTCAGAGTCATTCTGGACTTGTCACCACTCAACAAGTTCATAGTGAATTGCAAATTCAAGATGCTAACACTGCAACACATAAGGACCTTACTGCCCAAGAGGGCATACTCAGTCTCTATAGACTTGTCAGACGCCTATTGGCACATTCCAATCAGCCGTCGACTCTCCCCTACCTAGGGTTCAGGCTACGACGGAAACTGTACGCCTTCAGAGCCATGCCATTCGGGCTAAACATAGCCCCAAGGATTTTCACGAAGCTTGCGAGCGCAGCTCTCAAACAATTACGCCTAAAGGGAATTCAGGTAGTAGCCTACCTGGACGACTGGCTGGTGTGGGCAGCATCCGAGACCGAATGCTTGCAAGCTTCCAGTCAGGTGATCCAGTTCCTAGAGTACCTAGGCTTCAAGATCAACAAGAAAAAGTCTCGACTTTCTCCATCCCAAAAGTTCCAGTGGCTGGGAATCCACTGGAACCTTTTGTCACACAGTTTCTCCATCCCGACGAAGAAAAGGAAGGAGATAGCGGGCTCTGTCAAGAGACTTATAGATTCCGAAAGGATATCAAGACGCGAACAGGAGAGGGTACTAGGCTCTCTCCAGTTTGCTTCAGTGACACACCCAGTGCTAAGAGCACAGCTAAAGGATGCAACCGGAGTTTGGAGAAGGTATGCATCAAACGCGCGAAGAGACCTGAGAAGACCAGTGCGGCCTCGGCTACGTACTCTTCTCAGACCTTGGTCCCAAGCCAGACATCTAAAGAAGTCGGTTCTTCTTCAGCCACCTCCCCCGTCGATGAAGTTTCACTCAGACGCCTCAAAGGAGGGATGGGGAGGTCACTCTCATCGGAAAAAAGTCCAGGGGACTTGGTCCAAGCTATTCAGGACCTTTCATATAAACTTTCTAGAAGCTATGGCAGTGCTCCTTACCTTAAAGAAAGTCTCCCCGCGTCACTCGATCCACATAAGATTGGTGACGGACAGCGAGGTGGTTGTGAGATGCTTGAATCGACAAGGGTCGAGGTCACCACCGCTCAACCAAGTGATGTTAGCCATTTTCCGATTGGCGGAAAAGAAGAAGTGGTACCTGTCGGCAGTTCACCTTCAAGGAGTCCGCAATGTGACAGCGGACGCTCTATCCAGGTTCACACCGATAGAGTCGGAATGGTCCTTAGACGCAGGATAATTTTCCTTCATTCTGAATCAAGTCCCAGAACTGCAAATAGACCTCTTTGCGACGAAAGACAACAAGAAGTTGCCCCTGTACGTGTCCCCGTACGAGGACCCCTTAGCGGAAGCAGTGGACGCAATGTCCCTCGACTGGAACAGATGGTCCAGGATTTATCTGTCCCCTCCTCACAACCTTCTGTTGAGGGTCTTCAACAAACTGAGATCCTTCAAGGGGGGTAGCGGCAATAGTGGCCCACAAGTGGGCGAACAGTATGTGGTTCCCCTTGGCGTTGGAACTACAGATGAAGTTCGTGCCGCTACCACATCCAGTTCTGACCCAGGGAGTTCAGAAGTCGACTGTCTGTGCTTCATTACAGAAAACCCAGACCCTGCAGCTCATGATTTTCTCGCCCTAGCGGTGAGAAAGCGTTTCGGGATTTCGAAAGCCAGCATAGACTTCCTAGAGTAATACAAGTGCAAATCGACTAGAAGGCAATATGAGTCATCTTGGAGAAAATGGGTGGCCTTTGTAAAGGCAAAGAATCCGCAGGAGATCTCAACAGACTTCTGCTTATCTTTCTTCATCCACCTCCATGGCCAAGGGTTGGCAGCTAACACGATTTCAGTGTGTAAATCTGCTTTGATGAGACCCATTTTATTTGCCTTCCAGATCGACCTAGGTAACGAGATCTTTAATAAAGTTCCGAAAGCCTGCGCTAGGCTCAGACCTTCAGCACCTCCAAAGCCCATCTCATGGTCTTTAGACAAAGTTCTTCATTTCGCCTCCCTGTTGATCAATGAAGAATGTGCGTTAAAGGATTTGACGCAAAAAGTTATTTTCCTATTTGCACTCGCGTCCGGGGCCAGGGTTAGTGAGATCGTAGCCCTCTCGAGAGAGGCAGGTCGTGTTCAGTTCCTGGATGGGGGGGAGCTGAACCTGTTTCCGGATCCTACGTTTCTCGCCAAGAATGAGTTACCCACCAACAGGTGGGGTCCCTGGAGAATCTGCCCTCTGAAAGAAGATGCATCTCTATGTCCAGTAGAATGCCTAAAGGTCTATCTTCGTAGAACTTCAGACTTCAAGGGTGGTCAACTATTCAGGGGAGAAACATCAGGCTCAAATTTATCTCTGAATCAACTCAGAGCGAAAATCACATATTTTATTCGCAGAGCGGATCCTGACAGTACACCCGCAGGTCACGATCCGAGGAAAGTTGCCTCATCCTTAAATATCTTTAATTGTATGGATTTTGAACATCTCCGTTCATACACTGGCTGGAAGTCTTCCAGAGTGTTCTTTCGCCACTATGCGAAGCAAGTAGAGGAACTAAAGAGATCTGTGGTAGCAGTGGGTCGCGTCGTTAACCCTACTGTTTAACTCTGCGAGGAACAGTGGTTTTAATTGGGACGATTAATTCCAGGGTGAGTGTGTAGTTACTTACGGTACTACAAACTAAGTGAGGGCACTGAGTTGCCCACGTAGACTGTTCCATTTCCAAAGGTGAACCTAGCATAAGTGCAGACATGTGTGCCGAGCGTTTTCTAACACTAATGTGATTGATTTGTAATACAGACTTTTATGACTTTGATACCTCGGTATCTTAAAAGTGGCAATAATGTTTTTTCTTTTAGATAAACAAGTTCTGTTTACTATCATACTTATGCTTAAAGTTTTGGGTTATCCTCTTCTTATATATATATATATATATATATATATATATATATATATATATATATATATATATATATATATATATATATATATATATATATATATATATATATATATATAATTGTTGTTAACCTGTCTATTTATTGTTTGTCGATAAACTTGTTCTTGAGAACCTTGCATCTCCTTCACCTGTGTCAATTTATTGGTATAATTGAGCATTCATTCTATGTACTTTATCTGGGATAATTCTAACGCTAATGTGATTGATTTGTAATACAGACTTTTTATGACTTGATACCTTGGTATCTTATTAAAGTGGTGTTTAATGGTTTTTCTTTCAGATAAACAAGTTCTGTTTA
>NC_090729.1:156319583-156335352 GCF_036898095.1 Palaemon carinicauda
CCTTAGCTTGCCCAAATGAACTCTTGGCTAAGTTGATGGTGAGACCTACAGTACGTAGTCGTGTAAACAGATTTGAGAGTGTGTGCAGATGTTCCTCCCAAGTCATGTTTGCTATGACTATATCGTCCAAGTATACATAGACATTAGGCAAATCTCTGATTACCTCTGCCATCAGCCTCTGAAATGTAGCAGGGGCATTAGAGAGCCCAAAAGGCATAACCACATATTCAAATAGGCCAAAGGGTGTTACAAAAGCAGAGATTGATTGGGCCTTTGGGGTCAGTTTTACCTGATAGTACCCTTTTAGTAAATCAATCTGAGTCAAAATCTTTGAATTACTTATATTGTCTAAAATATCATTGATCCGTGGCAAAGGAAAAGAATTTTTAATGGTGACCTTATTCAGTCTGCGGTAGTCTGTACATAGTCGTAACTTACCGTTTGCTTTAGGTACAAGTATACAAGGTGAAGCCCAAGGGGAGGTACTTGGGACTGCTAACTTGTGATCTATCAAGTACTGTACCTCTGACCTTAAGGATTCAAGCTTCTTTCCTATCGCTCTGTAAAATGGTTGTCTGATGGGCTGTGTTCCCGGCTCCAGCAAGATGTCATGTTGAATGAGGTTACAGGTTCCTGGATCATCAGTGCACAAGTCCTGAAAACTGGTTAGTAAGGAGTTTAGTTCTTTGCTTTCATTTGTAGACAAGTGTGATAAGAAGGAGTCAAGCTTACCCATTATCTTAGAGTTAGTTAAATCACTAATATTAATCAGTTCTGGATCTTCATCAGGGTCTTCATTAGTAGTAACAGGATAGTCATCTTTAGACCTAAGAGTTGAGGTAGTCACCAATGTTACTCGAGGTGGTCCACTATTTACTCTACTTTGGTACCGCTTCAACAAGTTCACATGAACCAATTGTGTGTCCTTCCTCCTATCTGGGGTACTAATTACATAGTTTACCTTAGAAAGACGTTCTAGGACTGTATATGGGCCGGCAAACTTCTCTCTCAATGGAGCTCCTGGAATTGGATGGTATAAAAGTACCTGGTCACCTTTCTGGAACTCCCTTAACCTGGCTTTCTTGTTCCCCTGTTGCTGCATTACTTGTTGCGAGGAAAGGAGGTTAGAACATACCAAATCATTTATCTGATGAAACTTACTTTTAAGGTCTTTAATATATTGCAACGTGTTAGTAGTCTCCTCTGGTTTCTGATGCAAAATATTTTCTTTCACCATACCCAATACAGTTCGTGGTCGACGACCAAACAATGCCTCAAAGGGAGATATCCCTGTGGAATCATGTGGAGTGCATCGAAAAACATACATTAGGAGATCGAGGTCCTCATCCCAATGATTTGCCGTTTCACTGCTGTACTTGCGCAAAAGGTTCTTCAAGGTTTGATGGAACCTTTCCAGGGCACCATTTGTCTGTGGATGATATATAGAGGAGTTAACATTATGAATATTCAATGTATGCATAGTTTGTTTGAAGACATGGCTTGTAAAATTAGTTCCCTGGTCACATTGTAACTCATAGGGAAATCCTAAAACAGTGAAAATCTTCCTAAGGTTAAGTAATATAGTCTTTGCATTTATGTTTTTGATTGCAAATGCCAAAGGGTACCTTGAAGTGGGACACATAGCAGTCAGTATGTATTCATTCCCTCTCTTAGTCTTTGGTAAGGGACCAACGCAATCTATGATGAGTTTGTAAAAAGGAGTTTTGGGTACTAGTACGTTCTGGAGTGGTGCTGGCGGGATTCTCTGGTTAGGTTGACCTGTAACCTGACAATGGTGACATGAAGCAACATAGCTCTTAATATCTTTACCAAGGCCTGGCCAATAATAGTCTTCACTTACTCTTTTGTATGTCTTGTTGACCCCTAAGTGGGATTCTGCAGAATGAGCGAGGTCTAACAAGGAAAGTCTTAGAGGTTGAGGAATGACTATTTGGTGGCAATCCCTCCAAGTATGGTTAGAATTAATCTGTGGCGACCTGAAATGCCTGCAGAGAATACCTTTATTCACATAAAAATATGGCAATTTTGGATTTTCATCTGGAATTCTCACCTTTTTCCAAAGTTCACTAAGGCTGGGGTCCTCTTTCTGTAGCTCGGTAAACTCTTTCTTACCTACATTCACCAAGTCTAAGGCCTCCATAGTTCTTCCAGTAGTTTTACTCTCACTTTTCAAGTGTCCTGCCCTGGAAGTATTCCTAGTCACAACCTGAGTTATAGCTGGTGGAGATTCTATGGATTTACTTTCTTCTTGGATTACGAAATCAGGATCTGAACTAATAAAATTAGTTTTCACCTGTGACCCTGCTAGATCATTACCCAAGATCAGCTCTACTGGAGAACACGGCAAGGCTTGCTTTAACACAGCTACTTTAGCCTTTCCTGTAAAGTAAGGACTAACAATTTCCACTTCAGCAAGAGGCAGAGTCCTGGAAGAGGTTAAATCTGAAATAGTTACAAACTCCCTAGTGTAAGTTAGATTCTTCGAACCTAAGTCTGCCAATATAGACTGAGAGGAACCAGAGTCTCTGAGGCACTTCAGTGAAGTACCATTTACAGCAACATCACAAATAAATCCTTCAAACGGCTGCAACCCTTCCATCGGAGTAGTCACATGGCATGTGCTCCTTGACTGGGCATTTTTACCTTCTTTTGCTTTTGAAGTTTTGCACTGGGGAAGTGGACAATTTTCAATAGTGTGGCCCTCTTTCTTGCAGTAAGCACAGGATACCTGGGGAGATTTGGAAAAGGAAGGAGATGATTTGTTAGTTTGACCCTTTTGTGATTTATGGATTAAGTGGTAATCATCGGCGAGACTAGCTGCCTTCTTTACCAGTGTTTCACCTTTAAAATGAATGAAGGTTGAGATATGAGTAGGCACTTTCCTCAAAAATTCTTCTAGAAGAATCAAATTCTTAAATGATTCGAAGTTATCAACACCTGCTCTTTCTAACCACTTATTCAACTGCCTATTTTTGAGACTACAAAATTCTACAAAAGTTTGGTTGAAAGTTTTAACAGAATTTCTAAAATTTTGTCTGTACCCTTCTATGGTAATGGAGTACGCATCCAAGATAGTTTTCTTTAACACTGTATAGTCATTTTCACTTACCAGTTGTGAAGCAACAAATGCAGCTTTACCCTTCACTTTGTTCCTGATGAGCAGAGACCAGAATTCTACAGGCCAGTTCAAGGTTTCTGCGATTTGTTCAAAGTTCTGGAAGAAAACCTCAGGATCTTTCTCATCGAAATCAGGTACAAGCTTACTTGCTTTAAAAACTTCAAACGTAGCAGGGAGTGTGGCTTCCTTTCTCTTACCTGAAGAAAGCTCCTGGAGTTTTATCTGGTGTCTTATCTCTGCTTCTCGCTCCTTCTCTCTCGCTTCTGCTCTCTTCTCTTCTAGATAGAGCTCCCGTTCGGTCGTTTCCTTCTTTACCTTCTCTAACTGCAATTGAAGCCTTATTTTCTCTACTTCTGTATCTACTGGAACAGGCGGAAGTACTCCTGCTGCAATTCTGAGTGCTTGTACTTCTTCATCATCTGTAATAATCTCTTGGTTAATTAAATAATCCAAAATGTTACTCAGTAATCTAGCCTTCACATAAGCAGGATCAACCACAATGTTACATTTCGCTGCTAGGTCACGCAGATCCTGTTTAGTAGCATACCTGAGCGTAGATAATTCCTCTTTGGGGTTTCCAGTAAAGCTCTCTAGATTAAAAGGCATTTTGAACAAGGTTTAATTACTCACTACACAGCACTTAGGCCTATGTAAATACAACAAATCCTACCTACCTAACAATGAATGGCTGACTAAACGCGAACACATTAACTCTGTTAATCATTCTAAACAGTATTCATATTTATAAAATAAAGTTAACAGTAGCCACACGTACATTGCTCCTAACGTAAACAAATGTAACAAGTTATATTTACTACCGAAAACCTATAATGATAAATTTAGGTAACTGCAGCCCAACGCTATTACTGTACTTATAATAGAACGCTAACAGACAGCGAGAGAAGTATTTAAATACGAATAACAACTGCTAGTTACAGAATGGTAATTACCTAAAGATATACGCAGCAACCTGACTAAACCACATGTCTAATCTTGGGGAGTTAAACTAGCGCAATTCAGTAATTACAGAAAGTCTGGAATCACGGAGTGTTCGAGGTACACTAAAAGTGCGAGAATGAACTAATACTTCCGCAATGATTAGACTTTAAAAGGAGTACAGTGGATTTTGCTAATCCGAAAGGTCGGGAGCTAAACAATGATGTGCAAGGTAACGTAAGATTAACGTAACTTAACACTTATATGATAGCGAGGGTGACCTTTATTGTGGAAAATATTAATGAGGCGGGCATAAGAGGTGATTCACACAGATCCCTGTCAATTAACACTTGTTATCGACTTATCCTTCAAAAATACTTTACCTTGGTTTAAGGAGAGATGAGGTGTATTCTTGCCTGGAACTACTGTCAAACACAGTTTAATGAAAGCGAAGAACAGCGTAGCGTGGCACTAACTGTACAAATCAATGAAGCACAATATATGGACATATCGTTCACCAACAGTTCTTAAAAATTCACCAAAAACATTTCAACAGTTTATAATCGCACAACAGATTTGGTATCCCGGACAGGCCCCCAAATTATGACATGCCTAAGCTGAATGTCCTCGTATTCAGTGGTAAATACTTTAGCTTAAAGATGGCCTTAGCTAACACTCAGTAGGAAGCATAATAAAAATAATATTCCACCAAAATAAAATCCAAACTGTGCGAAACCATGGTCGGGTGAACGAAACTCAGCAATCTCTTATTATAATTATTAATAACTAATTATACAAATTAACATTAATTACTTAACACTTATACATGAACGAAATTGTTTCAACAAAACACTTCACTATAATAATTAAACATATGGCAAATAGTTCAATAATTCAACACAATTCAACATATCTAAATAACAAAATACACTTAGTAATAGGAGAAAGAGCCACGAACACTGTCTTCAGAACAGGAAGAATACACCTAACTTAACAAGAAATTTGAAGTACCAAAGTAAACAAAACTAAGAACATAAAGGAGGAATAACGGGAAAAGAGACTTTGCTCTGGACAAGGAAGGATGAAAGTTAAGAAAGCAATCAACAGAGGGCGTGCATAAAGAAAGTAAGAAAATACTAAAAACAGTTTATAATATTCATTATGTACAATAGTGGAGTGAAAACTTGACAATATATATATATATATATATATATATATATACATATATACATATATATATATATATATATATATATATATATATATATATATATATACATATATATATATATATATATATATATATATATATATATACAAATATAAATATATATAAATATATATACAAATATATATATGTATATATATATATGTAAATATAAATATCTATATATATATATATATATATATAAATATATACATATATAAATATATATACATATAAATATATATATAAATATATATATATATATATATATATATATATATATATATATATATATATATATATATATATATATATATATATATATATAAATATGTATTTATATATATAAATATATATATATATATATATATATATATATATATATATATATATATGAATATATATATACATATATATATATATATATATATATATATATATATATATATATATATATATATATATATATATATATATATACACACATACATACATATACCAACGCTCTTCCCCAAATCTTGGGGGGTAGCCGACATCAACAAATGAAACAAAACAAAAAGAGGACCTCTACTTTCTACGTTCCTCCCAGCCTGATAAGGGACTCAACCGAGTTCAGCGGGTACTGCTAGGGTGCCACAGCTCACCCTTCCCTGTTATCCACTACAGATGAAGCTTCATAAGGCAGAATCCCCTCCTGCTGCTACCTTCGCGGTCATCTAAGGCACCGGAGGAAGCAGCAGGGCCTACCGGAACTGCATCAGAATCGCTCACCATTCATTCCTATTTCTAGCACGCTCTCTTGCTTCTCTCACATCTATCATCCTATCACCCAGAGCTTTCTTCAGTCCATCCATCCACCCAAACCTTGGCCTTCCTCTTGTGCTCCTCCCATCAACTTTTGCATTCATCGCCTTCCTAAGTAGACAGCCATTTCCCATTCTCTCAACATGGCCAAACCACCTCAACACATTCATATCCACTCTAGCTGCTATTTTAATTCTTACACCCGTTCTCACCCTCGCCACTTCGTTCCTAACCCTATCTACTCGAGATACATGAGCCATACTCCTTAGACACTTCATCTCAAACACATTCAATTTCTGTCTCTCCGTCACTTTCATTCCCCACACCTCCGATCCATTCATCAGAGTTGGTACAATCACATTCTCATATAGAATTCTCTTTACATTCATGCCCAACCCTCTATTTTTTACCACCCCCTTAACGGCCCCCAACACTTTGCAACCTTCATTCACTCTCTGAAGTGCATCTGCTTCCACTCCACCATTTGCTGCGATAACAGACCCCAAGTACTTAAACTGATCCACCTCCTCAAGTAACTCTCCATTCAACATGACATTCAACTTTGCACCGCCTTCCCTTCTCGTACATCTCATAACCTTACTCATACCCGCATTAACTCTCATCTTCTTTCTCTCACACACTCTTCCAAATTCTGTCACTAGTCGGTCAAGCTTCTCTTCTGTGTCTGCAACCAGTACAGTATCATCTGCAAACAACAACTGATTTACCTCTCATTCATGGTCATTCTCGTCTACCAGTTTTAATCCTCGTCCAAGCACTCGAGCATTCACCTCTCTCACCACTCCATCAACATATAAGTTAAACAACCACGGTGACATCACACTTCCCTGTCTCAGCCCCACTCTCACCGAAAACCAATCACTCACTTCATTTCCTATTCTAACACATGCTTTACTACCTTTGTACAAACTTTTCACTGCTTGCAACAACCTTCCACTAACTCCATATAACCTCATCACATTCCACATTGCTTCTCTATCAATTCTATCATACGCTTTCTCCAGATCCATAAACACAACATACACCTCCTTACCTTTCGCTAAATATTTCTTGCATATCTGCCTAACTGTAAAAATCTGATTCATACAACCCCCTACCTCTTCTAAAACCACCCTGTACTTCTAAGATTACATTCTCTGTTTTATCCTTAATCCTATTAATCATTACTCTACCATACACTTTTCCAACTACACTCAACAAAATAATACCTCTAGAATTACAACACTCATGCACATCTCCCTTACCCTTATATAGTGGTACAATACATGTACAAACCCAATCTAATGGTACCATTGACAACACAAAACACATATTAAACAATTTCACAAACCATTCAAGTACAGTCAC
The DNA here is from genome assembly GCF_036898095.1 of Palaemon carinicauda. Lineage (NCBI taxonomy): Eukaryota > Metazoa > Arthropoda > Malacostraca > Decapoda > Palaemonidae > Palaemon > Palaemon carinicauda. Next base: position 156,327,038 of record NC_090729.1, read on the forward strand.
ACCCCCTACCTTCAACATCTCAGCTCTCACACCATCCATACCAGATGCTTTTCCTACTCTCGTTTCATCTAGTGCTCTCCTCACTTCCTCTATTATAATCTCTCTCTCATTCTCATCTCCCACCACCAGCACCTCAACACCTGCAACAGCAATTATATCTGACTCCCTATCATCCTCTACATTCAGTAAACTTTCAAAATATTCCGCCCACCTTTTCCTTGCCTCCTCTCCTTTTAACAACCTTCCATTTCCATCTTTCACTGTCTCTTCAAGTCTTGAACCAGCCTTCCTTACTCTCTTCATTTCTTTCCCAAACTACTTCTTATTCTCTTAATATGACTGACCCAATCCCTGACCCCACCTCAGGTCAGCTGCCCTGTTTGCCTCACATACCTTACGCTTTACTTACCACCCTTTTCTCTCTATATTTTTCATACTTCTCTATACTATTACTCTGCAGCTATTCTTCAAAAGCCCTCTTTTTCTTTTACACTTTTACCTTCACTCCTTTATTCCACCATTCACTGCCCTTCCTCATGCTGCGTCCAACAACCTTCTTGCCACACACATCACTTGCAATCCCAACAAAATTTTCTTTCACTAACTTCCACTCCTCTAAGTTACCAGTTTCTCTTACTCTAGCTCCCTGTTACGTCCACCTACTCTATTCCCCCACACTTTTGCTATACCTATTTTGCCTTCCATAAATATATATATATACATACATATATATATATATATATATATATATATATATATATATATATATATATATATATATAAATATATATATATATATATATATATATATATATATATATATATATATATATACATATGAATATATATATATACATATAAATATATATATATATATATATATATATATATATATATATATATATATTTATATATATATATATATATATATAAATATCTAATATATATAAATATATATATATATATCTAATATATATAAATATATAAGTATATATATATATATATATATATAATATACATAAATATATAAATATATATATATATATATATATATATATATATATATATATATATATATATATATATATATATATATATATGAATATATAATTATATAGACATATATACGTAAATATATATATATATATATATATACGTAAATATATATATATATATATATATATATATATATATATATATATATATATATATATTTATATATACATATATATATATTTATATATACATATATATATATATATATATATATATATATATATATTTATATATTCATATATACATATAAATATATATATATATATATATATATATATATATATTTACGTATATATGTCTATATAATTATATATTTATATATATATATATATATATATATATATACATATATATATATATATATATATATATACATATATATATATATATAATATATTTATATATATTAGATATATATATATATATATATATATATATATATATATATATATATATATTTATATGTATATATATATATTCATATGTATATATATATATATATATATATATATATATATATATTTATATATATATATATATATATATATATATATATACATATATATATATATATATAAATATATATACGAATATATATTTAGATATATATATATATATATATATATATATATATATATATATATATATATATATATATATATATATATATACATATATATATATATATATATATATATATATATATATATATATATATACATATATATATATGTATATATATATATATATATATTTATATATATATATATAAACAGTATTTTTGGGCTCAAGCCATGTCGTCCTGATGGAAGTTCCTATAGGGTAGCTTCCTAGGGTATATTACAACTACGGTGATATTCCTAGAGAATTTACCTTAAGGTACCCAGAATTCTAACTCCTGGAGCGAATATCCCTAATGAAAGGGATAACGCGGCATATCAGAGGACGTATTCTTGACACGCCACATGGCAATCTGCACCCCAAACAGAGATAACACATCGAGGGGTCAATTGGCAAGAAACGAAAACGGGAAAGAAGAATGGGGAGCCGCTCCCAAGGCTCCCTCTTCTCCAGTTTCGTAAGCGTGCCTGGCGCCAATCCTGGTTCCATCTGTATTCCTTTTTGCGTAGCTTAACAACTCGGTGTTTTTTCCTGTGTTTCTCGCAAATCTTGGATTTATTCATCTTTTCATGGCTTCTCCAACTTCGTCGGCCTCTGATAAGTTGAGTACCATTTCTTTTATGTATAAATGTAGGCTCTTGGTAAATTTTTATGTGATTAATAGTATTAATCTTTGTTACAAGAGACGTTGCCTACCGGAGGCGTCATGGACGCTGTCGCTCGCTAGGTATGAGTTTTAGTTAGCCAGAGTGACATTCCCGGTTGTTTTGCTTTAATAAATTTTAGCTATTTAGCGTTACATAGGATTTCCTTTCGTGCTTTAGTATTATTTTGGCGAAGTATTCGCCAACTCTGGCCTACGCTAGGCCATGTAGCCTAGTCGTTTGGTCCTAGTACTTCCTCATGATTTTGGTTTTCAGAGTGTATTAAAATTTTATTGAAGCTTTAGGCTGTTTTTTATACATTTAAGATTATGTTGAATATTTCCAAGATAGTATACGAGTGAGTTTCGGTGATTTAGGTAATCGATTCTCTTGGTGCCTAGGCTAAGTTGCTTATGGAGCCTTAGTATACTTTCTCATACTCCCCGGTTGCTTTCTTTTCTTCGGAGAAGGTATGCAATCCCTTTCCCTCTGTTTAAGCCTTGGGCTTATCCCTAAGTGGTTTATCTGAATTAACTTTCGATAAAACTATACTGGGGTGTTACTGTACCTTCCTGTTCCAGTAAGTCTAGTTTCAGAGAGGGACAGAACAACAGAGTTTTTAGTCTGAGTCTGTGTTTGTCTGGCTTAGGGTAGAGTCTCCCTCGCTGGCCTGAAACAGACATAGGAGGCTTAGCCTCCTTAGGTCGCCTCCTTAGGTCACTACCGAAGGTTTCTGTACGAGATGATTCCTTCTTTTGTGATCTAGCAGACTAGTCCTTGTTGCTGTTCTCGGTGGGAGGATAAGATCCTTTCCCTGGGAGTAGCAACACCTTCCTTGCTTTGGTTCTTTGGGAGCTGGCAAGTATTGTTGGCCTCCCTCCTTGGATCTCCCTTAGGCTAAGATGAGTTTTCTTGGCTGCGGGTGATCCTTCACTAAAGCAAGGTTGGTAGAACCCTCTTTTGTCCTTTCCCCCTCTATCTCTGTAATGGCCTAGCCATTACAGTACTGTACGTCATTCTACATCTGGACCTAGGATAGGTTAGGATGTGGAATTGACTCAGTCCTTTGCCGGCCGGCAGACTCTGCCGGCCGGCAAGGGTCTTCTGCTTTGAGTGCTGCCCGGACCTCCCTTGGTCCCTCATCCATGCCTGCCTGTAGAGCCAGACGGCATTGGTCAGGAAGCCTGAATTAGATTCTCCCCTTCCTTATATGGACTCTTTCGGATTGCCGGGCTTGGAGGTAGTTTACGCTCTTATCCCGGCATCCATTCTGTTTTCTTCTAGTGCTGTACCCGACCCGGCTGCCGGCCTATGAGGCCGGCAGCCGGGCAGTCGTAGTCCTCTGGTTCTTTTGCTGCTGGCTGGCATCGGTTGTTTACCTTTGCCGGCCGGCTAATGTCAGCCCTTGTCTGCCGGTCGCCAGGAGCAGTGGCCGGCAGCCGTGTGCTACCTTGTGTAGCCGACATTGGCTGTTGCCGGCCGGCAGTAACATGTATTTGAACCAGCGTTCTGCCGCCTTATAGCTGTTAAGTAGTATACTTTAAAGCTAGTTATACTTGCCGGCCGGCACATAACCTTCTATACTGTACCAGTATCCTTCAGTATAACATATACTGTAAGAAGAAAACTATAGTATAAGTTTTGGTACAGCACTGTGTGTTCTAACACTTTTGTGTTGTCTTGCACAGCCCTTTGCTGTTGCCTTACAGATAAGAAAGTGAGTTCTTTCTTGTCTATTATCCAGGATTTTAAAATCATTGATTAGGTGTGAGCTACACCTGTTTCCTCTGGAAACTTTTCATTGGTTATTCTAGAAGAGATTAACCATACGATTTTATTATCTGGAAGGCTGCAACAATTGGTTGCTAAACTGTGCATATCCAGTGATACATAGTTCACTTAATACTCATGGAAATTTCTTCTCTTTACAGGAGGACCCTCCGAAGTGCGGAAGTGTTTTCTGCAACGTCCGCAGTAAGAACCTCTGCGGACATGAGTTTTGTAGGAGGCACGCAGCATGCGCTGTCTCCAATGGTGATCTCCAGTATTGGGACCCTCAGGTATGTACCGTGTGCACTAACCTGATTACTGACGCCTTTGATTCCCCTAGGACGGCGGAATCAAGGGATATAGCAAGGGAGAAGCTTCGTACCTGGGTAAGGGGCTTCCAAAAGAACACCTCTGGACCTTATCTTCCAAGTGAGAAGATGAAGGCGTATCTTTTCCCTAGGGCATCAGCTGATGCAGTGATTCCCCAGCCTCAAGAGGAGATCCCTCAAGTTCAGATCCAGGTGGATGCTGAAGTCGCGGTCGCTTTGTAAGACATCCAGTTGGATGACAGGATGTCTGACGTGGACGAGCGTCTGGAGGAAGACCTGTTCAAGCCCCAGACATTGTAGAGGAAGAGGCTGACGAGGTGTCGGCTACTCCGGTTCAGATCCCGGAGCCTATTCCCTCAACATCGTCCGCTCTCCCAGTAGAGCTGGGACAGGCCCTCTCCTCCATTGTTGGAATGATCCAACAAATGCAGAAGGAGAATCAGGAGAAGGCGGCTGCAATGGAACTGCAGATGCAGAGGCTTGCAGCATCACATGGGCCCCAGAAAAGGCTCAATGTGAAAGACCTTCCCTTGTGCTCAGATGCTAACCCATGGAGGTATGCTGAGCACATGCCGATGACGACTGGAAAGATTGTCATCTCGGATAAGTTTGGTTCAGTTCCCCTAGAGGAGGTGGAATTCTGGCCCAGCAAGGGGTCATATCCGGACTGTTATGTCCGGCTGAGGAAGGAACCATCTTCAAAGGAGGAGACAGAGCCGAAGGAGGTCATAGTGATGGACCATGCGAAGGCTCAAGCTTTGCTTTCATCCTCGATGAAAGAGAGGGGCTTCACGAACTCAAATGTAGCTGCATTGAGTAAGAAGCTCCCTTCCTTTGTGTCCTCTCCTGCTAGAGCCTTCCCCTTTTTACAGAAAGGGTTTGCGGCTGTACTAAAAGCAGTCGAGGCCGGCAAGCCTTGCCCCTCCCTGGAGGAGTATAAACCCTTGTTGCTGGCCCTGCCTATGGACCACAAAGACTGGAAGGACGTCCATCTTACCTTCTCAGTTGGGAAGTTGGAGGCTGATATTGCCGGACGTCAGTTCGGCGAGGACCTCCCTAAACTGTCTGACTTTCTTTTGCGGAGAGAGCTCGAGACAAAAGAAAGACTGGCTGCCTCAATGTCTCTTCAGACTACTCTTGAGACGATGGCAAGTGACCCCAAGTTCCATGAAATGTTCATGGTAGTGGCCAAGACTCATCTGGCCACAGTGACGAAGGATCTTTATAGCTTCGTCAGGGCGAGGAGAGCTTGTAGGGAGTTCGTGTTCACCTTGGCTACGGTGAGGCACGAGCCAAGGAAACTAATCTCCTCCAACATTTGGGGCAAAGACCTTTTCCCTAGCAAATTGGTCAAAGTAGTTGTTGATAGGGCCGCCACGGAGAATAGAAACCTTCTCCAAAAGTGGGGCCTGGCTATCAAAAGAAAGTCTTCCCCGGATGAGGGTCCTCAACCAAAGAGGAAGACTATGAGGACTAGGCTACCGTCTCGGCCAGCCAAGCCTCTTAGACAGCAACAGCAACTGCAATTGCCATTGCCTTCAGTGCCCCAGATGGTGGCACAAACCCCGACCACATTCCAGTGGGTACCCCAGGCCGTGTCGACACAGTCCACGGCATTCACCCCAACGTTCGAAGGGCAGTCTACTTCCTTTCGAGCAAAGCCTAGAGGAGCAGCCAGAGGCTCATCTAGGTGCCCCTCAAGGGGAAGGGGATTCAGGGGTGGTCGCGGTCAGGGAGGCAAGACTTCAGGACGGCAGTCCAAGTGAGATGATGCCGGTAGGAGGGAGACTTCAGAATTTTCGGGATCGGTGGACCTTCGATCCCTGGGCCCGCAGCCTACTCAAGAACGGACTGGGCTGGAGCTGGTACAGCACTCCACCCCCGTGCCCTCGGTTTTTCCAACACTCCACCCCCGTTCTGGAGGAGCATGTTCAAGAACTGTTGGAGAAAAAAGTGATCCGAAGGGTGAAGTCCATCAAATTCCAAGGGAGGCTGTTTTATGTTCCCAAGAAAGACTTGGAAAAGCTCAGAGTCATTCTGGACTTGTCGCCACTCAACAAGTTCATAGTGAATTGCAAATTCAAGATGCTAACACTGCAATACATAAGGACCTTACTGCCCAAGAGGGCATATTCCGTCTCCATAGACTTGTCAGACGCCTATTGGCACGTTCCAATCAACCGTCGACTCTCCCCCTACCTAGGGTTCAAGCTACAACGAAGACTATATGCCTTCAGAGCCATGCCATTCGGGCTAAATATAGCCCCAGGGATTTTCACGAAGCTTGCGAGCGTAGCTCTCAAACAATTACGCCTAAAGGGAATTCAGGTAGTAGCCTACCTGGACGACTGGCTGGTGTGGGCAGCATCCGAGACAGAATGCTTGCAAGCTTCCAGTCAAGTGATCCAGTTCCTAGAGTATCTAAGCTTCAAGATCAACAGAAAAAAGTCTCGACTTTCTCCATCTCAAAAGTTCCAGTGGCTGGGAATCCACTGGGACCTAATGTCACACCATTTCTCCATCTCGGCAAAGAAAAGGAAGGAGATAGCGGGTTCTGTCAAGAGACTTATAGATTCCGAAAGGATATCAAGACGCGAACAGGAGAGGGTACTGGGCTCTCTCCAGTTTGCTTCGGTGACAGACCCAGTGCTAAGAGCACAGCTAAAGGATGCAACCGGAGTTTGGAGAAGTTATGCATCAAACGCGTGAAGAGATCTGAGAAGACCAGTTCTGCTTCGGCTACGTACTCTTCTCAGGCCTTGGTCCCAAGCCAGACATCTAAAGAAGTCGGTTCTTCTTCAGCCACCTCCCCCGTCGGTGACGATTCACTCAGACACCTCGAAGGAGGGATGGGGAGGTCACTCTCATCGGAAAAAAGTCCAGGGGACTTGGTCCAAGCTATTCAAGACCTTTCACATAAACTTTCTAGAAGCTATGGCAGTGCTCCTTACCTTAAAGAAAGTCTCCCCGCGTCACTCGATCCACATAAGGTTGGTGATGGACAGCGAGGTAGTTGTGAGATGCTTGAATCGACAAGGATCGAGGTCACCACCTCTCAACCAGGTTATGTTGGCCATCTTCCGATTGGCGGAAAAGAAGAAGTGGTACCTATCGGCAGTTCACCTTCAAGGAGTCCGCAATGTGACAGCGGACGCTCTATCCAGGTTCACACCGATAGAGTCGGAATGGTCCTTAGACGCAGGATCATTCTCCTTCATTCTGAATCAAGTCCCAGAACTGCAGATAGACCTCTTTGCGACGAAAGACAACAAGAAGTTGCCCCTGTACGTGTCCCCCGTACGAGGACCCCTTAGCGGAAGCAATGGACGCGATGTCCCTCGACTGGAACAGATGGTCCAGGATTTATCTGTTCCCCCCTCACAACCTTCTGTTGAGGGTCCTCAACAAACTGAGATCCTTCAAGGGGGGTAGCGGCAATAGTGGCCCACAAGTGGCCGAACAGCATGTGGTTCCCCTTGGCGTTGGAACTACAGCTGAAGTTTGTGCCGCTACCACATCCAGTTCTGACCCAGGGAGTCCAGAAGTCGACTGTCTGCGCTTCATTACAGAAAACCCGGACCCTGCAGCTCATGATTTTCTCTCCCTTGCGGTGAGAAAGCGTTTCGGGATTTCGAAAGCCAGCATAGACTTCCTAGAGGAATATAAGTGCAAATCTACTAGAAGGCAATATGAGTTATCTTGGAGAAAATGGGTGGCCTTTGTAAAGGCGAAGAATCCGCAGGAGATCTCGACAGACTTCTGCTTATCTTTCTTCATCCACCTCCATGGTCAAGGGTTGGCAGCTAACACGATTTCGGCGTGTAAAGTCTGCTTTGACAAGACCCATTCTATATGCCTTCCAGGTCGACCTCGCTAACGAGATCTTTAATAAAGT
>NC_090729.1:156335852-156340852 GCF_036898095.1 Palaemon carinicauda
TGTATTACAAATCAATCACATTAGCGTTAGAAACGCTTGGCACACATGTCTGAACTTATGCAAGGTTCACCTTTGAAGGAAGGAACAGTCCTATATGGGCACTTGGTGCCCTCATTTAGTTTGTAGTACAGTATGTACCTACACACTCACCCTGGACTTAATCGTCCCAATTAAGACCACTGTTCCTCGCAGAGTTAAACAGTAGGGTTAACTACACGACCCACTGCTACCACAGATCTCTTAAGTTCCTCTACTTGCTTCGCATAGTGGCGAAAGAACACCCTGGAAGACTTCCAGCCCGTGTATGAACGGAGATGTTCAAAATCCATACAATTAAAGAAATTTAGGGATGAGGCAACTTTCCTCGGATCGTGACCTGCGGGTGTACTGTCAGGATCCGCTCTGCGAATAAAATATGTCATTTTCGCTCTGAGTTGATTCAGAGATAAATTTGAGCCTGATGTTTCTCCCCTGAATAGTTGACTACCCTTGAAGTCTGAAGTTCTACGAAGATAGACCTTTAGGCATTCTACTGGACATAGAGATGCATCTTCTTTCAGAGGACAGATTCTCCAGGGACCCCACCTGTTGGTGGGTAACTCATTCTTGGCGAGAAACGTAGGATCCGGAAACAGGTTCAGCTCCCCCCCATCCAGGAACTGAACACGACCTGCCTCTCTCGAGAGGGCTACGATCTCACTAACCCTGGCCCCGGACGCGAGTGCAAATAGGAAAATAACTTTTTGCGTCAAATCCTTTAACGCACATTCTTCATTGCTCAACAAGGAGGCGAAATGAAGAACTTTGTCTAAAGACCATGAGATGGGCTTTGGAGGTGCTGAAGGTCTGAGCCTAGCGCAGGCTTTCGGAACTTTATTAAAGATCTCGTTACCTAGGTCGATCTGGAAGGCAAATAAAATGGGTCTCATCAAAGCCGATTTACACACTGAAATCGTGTTAGCTGCCAATCCTTGGCCATGGAGATGGATGAAGAAAGATAAGCAGAAATCTGTTGAGATCTCCTGCGGATTCTTTGCCTTTACAAAGGCCACCCATTTTCTCCAAGATGACTCTTATTGCCTTCTAGTCGATTTGCACTTGTATTCCTCTAGGAAGTCTATGCTGGCTTTCGAAATCCCGAAGCGCTTTCTCACCGCTAGGGCGAGAAAATCATGAGCTGCAGGGTCTGGGTTTTCTGTAATGAAGCGCAGACAGTCGACTTCTGGACTCGCTGGGTCAGAACTGGATGTGGTAGCGGCACGAACTTCATCTGTAGTTCCAACGCCAAGGGGAACCACATGCTGTTCGCCCACTTGTGGGCCACTATTGCCGCTACCCCCTTGAAGGATCTCAGTTTGTTGAGGACCCTCAACAGAAGGTTGTGAGGAGGGAACAGATAAATCCTGGACCATCTGTTCCAGTCGAGGGACATTGCGTCCACTGCTTCCGCTAAGGGGTCCTCGTACGGGGACACGTACAGGGGCAACTTCTTGTTGTCTTTCGTCGCAAAGAGGTCTATTTGCAGTTCTGGGACTTGATTCAGAATGAAGGAAAATGATCCTGCGTCTAAGGACCATTCCGACTCTATCGGTGTGAACCTGGATAGAGCGTCCGCTGTCACATTGCGGACTCCTTGAAGGTGAACTGCCGACAGGTACCACTTCTTCTTTTCCGCCAATCGGAAAATGGCTAACATCACTTGGTTGAGAGGTGGTGACCTCGACCCTTGTCGATTCAAGCATCTCACAACCACCTCGCTGTCTGTCACCAATCTTATGTGGATCGAGTGACGCGGGGAGACTTTCTTTAAGGTAAGGAGCACTGCCATAGCTTCTAGAAAGTTTATATGAAAGGTCCTGAATAGCTTGGACCAAGTCCCCTGGACTTTTTTCCGATGAGAGTGACCTCCCCATCCCTCCTTTGAGGCGTCTGAGTGAATCGTCAACGACGGGGGAGGTGGCTGAAGAAGAACAGACTTCTTTAGATGTCTGGCTTGGGACCAAGGTCTGAGAAGAGTACGTAGCCGAGGCGGCACTGGTCTTCTCAGGTCTCTTCGCGCGTTTGATGCATACCTTCTCCAAACTCCGGTTGCATCCTTTAGCTGTGCTCTTAGCACTGGGTCTGTCACTGAAGCAAACTGGAGAGAGCCTAGTACCCTCTCCTGTTCGCGTCTTGATATCCTTTCGGAATCTAGAAGTCTCTTGACAGAGCCCGCTATCTCCTTCCTTTTCTTCATTGGGATGGAGAAACTGTGTGACAAAAGGTCCCAGTGGATTCCCAGCCACTGGAACTTTTGGGATGGAGAAAGTCGAGACTTTTTCTTGTTGATCTTGAAGCCTAGGTACTCTAGGAACTGGATCACCTGACTGGAAGCTTGCAAGCATTCGGTCTCGGATGCTGCCCACACCAGCCAGTCGTCCAGGTAGGCTACTACCTGAATTCCCTTTAGGCGTAATTGTTTGAGAGCTGCGCTCGCAAGCTTCGTGAAAATCCTTGGGGCTATGTTTAGCCCGAATGGCATGGCTCTGAAGGCGTACAGTTTTCGTTGTAGCCTGAACCCTAGGTAGGGGGAGAGTCGACGGCTGATTGGAATGTGCCAATAGGCGTCTGACAAGTCTATAGAGACTGAGTATGCCCTCTTGGGCAGTAAGGTCCTTATGTGTTGCAGTGTTAGCATCTTGAATTTGCAATTCACTATGAACTTGTTGAGTGGTGACAAGTCCAGAATGACTCTGAGCTTTTCCGAGTCTTTCTTGGGAACACAAAACAGCCTCCCTTGGAATTTGATGGACTTCACCTTTCGGATCACATTTTTCTCCAACAGTTCTTGAACGTACTCCTCCAAAATGGGGGTGGAGTGTTGGAAAAACCGAAGGCATGGGGGTGGAGTGCTGTACCAGCTCCAACCCAGTCCATTCTTGAGTAGGCTTTGGGCCCAGGGATCGAAGGTCCAGCGATCCCAAAATTTCATCAGTCTCCCTCCTACCGTATCATTTCACTTGGACTGCCGTCCTGAGGTCTTGCCTCCCTGACCACGACCACCTCTGAATCCCCTTCCCCTTGAGGGGCGCCTAGACGAGCCTCTGGCTGCTCCTCTAGGTTTTGCACGAAAGGAAGAAGACTGTCCTTCGAACGTTGGGGCGAATGTGGTTGACTGACCTGGCACCGCCTGGGGTACCCACTGAAAGGCAGTCGGGGTTTGTGCCACCATCTGGGGCACTGGAGGCAAAGGCAATTGCAGTTGCTGTTGCTGTCTATAAGGCTTGGCTGGCCGAGATGGTAGCCTAGTCTTCATATTCTTCCTCTTTGGTTGAGGACCCTCATCCGGGGAAGATTTTCTTTTGATAGCCAGGCCCCACTTCTGGAGAAGATTTCTATTCTCCACGGCGGCCTTATCAACAACCTCTTTGACCACATCGGTAGGGAAAAGGTCTTTTCCCCAAATGTTGGAGGAGATTAACTTCCTTGGCTCGTGTCTCACCGAAGCCCCGGTGAACACGAACTCCCTGCAAGCTCTCCTTGCCTTGACGAAGTTATAAAGGTCCTTCGTCACTGTGGCTAAGTGAGACTTAGCCACTACCATGAACATTTCATGGACCTTGGGGTCACTTGCCATCGTCTCGAGAGTAGTCTGATGAGACATTGAGGCAGCCAGTCTTTCTTTTGTCTCGAACTCTCTTCGTAAAAGAGATTCGGACAGCTTGGGGAGGTCCTCGCCGAATTGCCGTCCGGCAATATCAGCCTCCAACTTTCCCACTGAGAATGTTAGATGGACATCCTTCCAGTCTTTGTGGTCCATAGGTAGAGCCAGCGACAAGGGTTTACACTCCTCCAGGGAGGGGCAAGGCTTGCCGGCCTCGACTGCCTTTAGGACAGCCGCAAACCCTTTCTGTAAAAAGGGGAAGGCTCTATCAGGAGAGGACACAAACGAAGGGAGCTTCTTGCTCAATGCAGCTACCTTCGAATTCGAGAAGCCCCTCTCTTTCATCGAGGATGAAAGTAGGGCTTGAGCCTTAGCGTGGTCCATAACAATGACCTCCTTCGGCTCTGTCTCCTCCCTTGAAGCTGGTTCTTTTCTCAGCCGGACATAGCAGTCCGGATATGATGCCTTGCTGGGCCAGAATTCTACCTCCTCTAGGGGAACTGAACCCAGCTTATCCGAAATGACGATCTTTCCAGTCGTCATCGGCATGTGCTCAGCATACCTCCATGGGTTAGCATCTGAGCATATGGGAAGGTCTTTCACATTGAGCCTTTTCCGGGGCCCATGTGATTCTGCCAGGGACTGCATACGCAGTTCCATTGCAGCCGCCTTCTCCTGATTCTCCTTCTGCATTTGTTGGATCATTCCAACAATCGAAGAGAGGGCCTGTCCCAGTTCTACTGGGAGGCCAGCCGATGTTGAGGGGATAGGCTCCGGCATCTGAACCGGAGTAGCCGACACCTCGTCGACCTCATCCTCTACGACATCCGGGGTTTGAACTTGATCCTGACCTTCTGCCAGGAGGTCTTCTTCCAAACGATCGTCCAGGTCAGACATCCTGTCACACAACTGGATGTCTTGCATCGCATCTGCGACTTCCTCGTCCACCTGGACTTGATCTTGAAGGATCTCCTCTTGAGGCTGGGGAATCACTGCCTCAGCTGATGCCTGGGGAAAAAGATACGCCCTCATCTTCTCACTTGGAAGATAAGGGCCAGAGGTGTTCTTCTTGAAGCCCCTTACCCAAGTACGAAGCTTTTCCCTAGCTATATCCCTTGATTCCGCCGTTCTAGGGGAATCAAAAGCCTCAGTAATCAGGTTAGTGCATACAGTACATACCTGAGGGTCCCAATACTGGAGATCATCCTTGGAGACAGCGCATGCTGCGTGTCTCCTACAACACTCATGTCCGCAGAGGTTCTTGCTGCGGACATTGCAGAAAACATTTCCGCACTTCGGAGGGTCCTCCTGTAAAGAGAAGAAATTTCCATGAGTATCAAGTGAACTATGTATCACT
>NC_090729.1:156360852-156373352 GCF_036898095.1 Palaemon carinicauda
CCGAACGTGCACTTGTCGAAACGTACGACCAGGCCGTTCTCCTGTAGGCGTTTGAGGACGGTGCGGACGTGCCTCCGGTGTTCCTCCTTGGTTTTCGAGAATATCAGGATGTCGTCGACGTAGCAGACGCAGAATGGTAGGTCGCCCAGGATGCTATCCATTAGTCGTTGGAAGGTCGCCCTGGCATTGCGTAGACCAAAGGTTGAGTATGCGAAGGTATAGAATCCGAACGGCGCCACAATGGCAGTTTTCGGAATGTCCTCCGGAAATACGGGGACCTGGAAGTAAGACTTGAGAAGGTCCATCTTGGTGAAATATTTCGTGTAGTGATCGGGCGTCGTGATGAGGTTTAGGCGCCTGTAGTCGCCGCAAGGTCTCCAGGACCCGTCAGGCTTTTATACCATGTGTAGGGGAGATGCCCAGGGGCTCAATGCTTTCTTACAAATACCCATGCGTTCCATATCCTCAAAGGCACGTTTGGCATCCTTCAGTTTCTGGGGCGGGGGGCGGCGGAATTTGGCGTGAGTAGGAGGACCTGTTGTCGTGATGTGGCGGTAGATCCCGTGCTTGGAGGGGGAACCTGGCGAGTGTCGGAGCTCGGGCTTGAAAGCGTCAGGAAATTCTTGTAGGAGGTCGGCGTAGGGGTTCGTCATTACGGCGGATACGGACATTGTTGCAGGGCCGTCTTCTAGGGCGCGGGACTGGCAGGTTCCCGTGTCGATGAGACGTTTGTTAGCAACGTCGACAAGGAGTCCGTGGTGAGCGAGGAAATCCGCACCGAGGAGGGGGTGATTGACGTCAGCGATGGCGAAGGGCCAAGAATACGAACGGCTCATGATAAGATATTTTCAGGGTCCTGGTCCCATAACACCGTATGGGAGATCCGTTGGCGGTGACGAGTGAGGGAGCTTTTTTTGTTGGGACCACGGTCTAGGTCGGACTAGGACGGTGGGAACATTGACTGCATTGCGCCGGTGTCTACCATGAGTCTACGGTTGGAAACGGTATTGAGGATATAGAAACCATTCTTGTTTTGGTTTCCTGTGGCTGTGATGGTGGTAGGTGGATTCTTCTGGCGTCATCTTCTAGGGAAACTGCATAGTGCCCTACATTTCTTGGCGTCGCTGCCGAACTGATGGTGGTAGAAGCACCATGCTGGGTTAGTCCTAGGGTTCAGTCGTGTCGGTTGCGGCGGTTTCTTTCTTGCTAGAGCGTTAATCTCGTCGTCCTTAGGGGCCGTTGCTGAGGAGTCTATGGAAGAGCAGTTGCTGAAGGAGGAGAACAAAGGCGATACTGATGGTGCTCCAAGGCGAGATGCTTTGAAGGCCTCGTGGAGCTTCTGAGCCTTCGACAGGAGTTCGTTCATCGGAAGCGTGTCGGCGTCTGTCAATTGGGCCCTTACATCCTGTGGTAGGCGTTGAAGGAAGATCACACGAGATAGGCTAATTTCTTGCCGTCGGCCATTGCTGTCTGTTTCGGGGAGCATAAGCAAGCCGGTTAACTCGTCCCACGTCTCGACAGGAGAGGTGTCACCCATGGGCTTGCCGGCGAGGTCCAGGACCTTCTGTGCCCTTGCTGAAACGGAGAGGGAGTAGATACCGATGAGTTTCGTTCTCAGGTCGTCGTATGAAACTTGGCCGGCCTGGGCGTCGAGCCATGGGGAAATCTTGTCGAATACCTCTTCCGGGATGGAGGTGAGAACAATGTCGGACTTGGCGCAGGAGTCGCTAAGTCTAGCGACTCGGAAGAGTACGTCTGCTCTCAGGAACCAGGAAGCGGTGTTGTGTTGAGAAAAGGGCGGCAGTTTGACTTTGGGCGTGGAGGCGAGGCCGCTGGGAGCGATGTGTGTGTTGCTTCCGGCATTGTGGTCAGACGACGAGTCGGCAAAGAGGTGGGAAGTTGATATGTCGGTTAAGCTCATCCTACTGTCTTACATGCACCGAGGTGTTGGAGAACCAAAGGCTGAAGCTCACGCCTAAGGTAACGGAGAAAAGAGAAGGTAGCACGGACGTAATAAGTCCGTTAATGGAAAAGCCAAAACCGCTGATGCTACTTCAACTCCGGGGTCACCAGTTGTAAGGACAGTGAGACAAGCGTCACCAATAAACTGGTAGTTTATTCAAACATGCATGGGAATATAATACAGGGTGTGGACGGAAAGGTAGCATGGCGTAGGCGCCAATTCAGCTTGAACTTCCCGCCAAAATATATGTTTTCTTACATGAACAAATACACGAATTGCAAGTAAACAGAAACATGTAATGAAATAATACATATGTCAAATTGTAGCTCTGAGGGAGTGGAATACATATATATAGGAAGCCATGGTGTGGCGAAAGGAGAATTTAAATAAATAGACAATTTGTTGAATTACTGGACGACGGAGGGAGCGGTGTCCTTACAAGTGAGTTTCGGTGAACGATTCTCTATGCTCCTAGACTTAATAGCCTAGGGGCTTTAGTATACTTTCTTACATGTCCCTTATTGCTCTTGTATTGTCTTTTAAGGGGAGAATGACACCTCCTATACCTTTTAAGTCGATACTATCTCTAACGAGATCTAAGAGCAATTCCCCTTCCCTCTGATCAGCTTAGGCTACCCTCAGTTAACTTTACTGCGAACTGTGTTCTGGCAAAATTTATTGGGGTGTTTTGTCTATTTGTCTTAACCACTGACACGGTTTTGAGCTGAGAACGGAAAATCAGAGTAAAGTCTGTGTTAGGCATCCTACTGTCTTGGTGAAATGGCTTCCCAAGTCAGGTTAGGTTGCCGTTCAGGAGGCTAGTCCTCCCTAGGCCATACTGTAGGTTCTTGTATATCAATTTCCTCCTTCCTCGGTCTGGCAGACAGTCCTGTACTAGTAGATCTTAGTATGAAGAAATGATTTCTTCCTTACTTAAGATCTCTGGTACGAGATTCTGTTCTCTAGTGAGATTGTGTCCTATGGCCGCTTTCTCACTTAACTAACCTACCCTGGGGAAATGATTTCTCCTACTTGAGGTTACTTTATGAGATCAGAATCCTTCAATTTAGGTAATGCTCTAGGGTTTTACCTTACTTATAGGATTTTTACCCCTTCCCCACTGTCTCTTTTGTGTTGGATGAACCATCACCCTTCTGGCCGTTGTTCTACATTTGACCCTACGGGTAATCTATAGAATTGGCCTGAGGTTCCCTGTCTGCTGCCGGCTGGCCCGGCTGACGGCAGGTACCCTCATATCCTTGAGTGTGCGCTCCAGTCCTCCCTTGGACTGCCTTCCATACCCCATATGAATGGGATATGGTTGAGTGGATGCCCAAATATAATTCCCCCTTCCACTTGCACCCTCTTTCGGGACGTAGGCTGGCAAGGCTGTGCCTTTGCTTTCCCCATCCTCTCTGCCTTTCCATATACTGGGCCAGCCGCTGGCAGCTAGTAGTTGTCATCGGCCATGTTGGGTGTCTGTCGGCCGGCAGTTACTCTGCCGCCACTGGCCGTGGGTGTTGCTGATCGACAACCCAACGACAATGAACATACTATGACCGGCTGCCGGCAACTGAGTTGTCGGCCGGCAGTCGGCCACCCAAAATTTATATAGTTTCCGCCGGTTGCCGCCGGGTCCTACTTGATAGAGGGATCCTTCGGCTGTCGGCGGGCAGAGTGGCAACTGCCGACCTGCTGCCCACTACTTTGAAGACAGTATCTGTTTCAAATAGCCCAGAATAGGCCCGGCATATGTCGGCTAGGCCAGCATATGCCGGCAGGCCCGGCATATCCCGGTGAGCCCGGCATATGTCGGCTGGCCCGGCATGTGTCGGCGGGCCTGGCATATGCCGGCGGGCCCAGCAGATGCCGGCAAGCCCGGCAATATTGGCGACATGCTGCCGCCAGTCATTGCTGTAGCCCAAAAGTTTTCCAACCTACAAGTGGTTCATGGGCAGCCAATTGTGAGACCATCACTTTTAGGGAGTGATTCTCTTTACCAATTAATGGTTATTACCCATTAGTTTAATCCCCTATATTGAACATGGAAGATTGTGTTAAGAAGACACCTTATATCCAAGGATATTTTCTTCCCTTTGAATTCATTATGAATCTATAGTTCAATATTGAAGGAGGTTATAGCAGTGGGCTGGACAGGAAACACATGTAAGTGTCTTTCCTACTCTCTAGCTTACTCTATCCAAGCTAATATTAATTGAATATTGATTAAATATTAATTAAAATATGTATGCTGAAATCTGAGAATTTCATCGAATACTTATAGCTTTTCTTTCTTTACAGGAAGAGCATCCCGTGTGCGGGAACAACTTTTGCAGGGTCCAAAGTAAGAGCTTCTACGGACATGGCATGTGCAGGACCCATGCTCGCTGCGCAGTCACCAAAGGGGCTCTCAAGTACTGGGACCCACAGGTATGTACCGTTTGTGACAAACTGATTAAAGAGGCTTTTGATGATCAAAAGTCTACTGAGTCTAGGGATGCAGCAAGGGACACACTGCGAAAATGGGTCAGGGGTTTTCAGAAGAACACCTCTGGCCCATACCTTCCTAATAAAAGGATGAGGGATTGTCTCTTCCCTAATGCATTTGCGGATGCAATCGTTCCCCAGGCTCAACCTGAGATCCCCTTAGTTCAGATTCCGGTAGAACCTGACGTTTCGGATGCCTTACAGAGCATCCAATTAGAGGACAACATATCTGTTGTCTCGGAGGAGACTGAGAACAATCTCCTAGTGGATGAACTGGAGCAGGAGGATGAGATACCTCCTGAGAATGAAGTCGAAAAAACCAAAACGATTTCGGTATCGTCTGCAGCGGTGACTGAACCGACGCCTTCGACTTCCTCCACCGCACCCCACTTGGATTCCATTACAAGTACACTACACTCGCTACTGTCCATGGTGCAGGACATTCAGAAGAAATCGTCCGAGAAAGAAGCATCTTTCCGGACGGAGATTCATCAGCTAGTTGCGTCACGCTTAGCCCCGAAGAAGCTAAACGTCAAGGACCTCTATGCCTTCTCTGACGTTAACCCATGGAGGTACGCAGAGCATATGCCTATGTCGGGGGGGGGGGGGGAAGATCTTCCTCTCAGAGAAACTGGGAACAGTTCCAGTAGAGGAAATCGAATTTTGGCCTAGTAAATGGGCCTATCCGGATTGCTATGTCCGTCTGAGGACGGAACCAGCATCCAAGGAGGTGACAGAGCCGAAGGAGACGATTGTCCATGAACTATCTATGGCACAGGTCTTATATACAACCAGCTTGAAAGAGAGGGCCTTTACTAGTTCCAAGGTGCCGGCTCTCAGCAAAAAGCACCCATCCTTTATTGCTGACCCCAAACGTGCCTTCCCCTTCATGGACAAAGAGTTTAAGGCAGCCTTAAAGGCAGTTGAGGCAGGGAAACCTTCCCCTACACTTGAAGAGTGTAGAACATTTTCCCTCGCCTTCCTTTCGGATGATAAGGATTGGAAGGATGTCCATAACACCTTCACAGTTGGGAAGCTAGAGGCAGATATCGCTGTACGACAGTTCAACGAAGATCTCCCGAGGCTGTCAGAGTTTCTCCTGCGTAGGGAACAGGAGACTAAGGAACGTCTCACTGCTTCCATGTCTCTGCAGACTGGCTTAAGAGACTATGGCAAGCGTCCCAGACACCCCATATATGTACATGGTCTTTGCCAAATCTCATTTGGCAATAGTCACCAAGGATTTGTACAATTTCATTAAAGCCCAGAAGGGCTTGTAGGGAGTTTGTGTCCGCTTCTGCTACAGTGAAGCACGAACCAAGGAAGTTGATAGCTCCCAATATCTGGAAAAAGACCTCTTCCCAAGTGAAGTGGTCAAAGAGGTCGTAGATAAAGCCGCTTCAGAGAATAGGAATCTCCTCTCCAAATGGGCTTGTCCTCTAAAAGGAAATCTTCCGCTGATGAGGGTCCCCAGCCGAAGAACAAGTCAAAACGACCAAGAGTGCCCTCTCGGCCAAAGCAACAGCAACAGCTTCCCATGGCCACGGTGACCCAGACGGTGGCACAACCAACCACCACCTTTCAACTGGTGCCCCAAACGCTGGCGACCCAATCGCCCGTGTTCACCCCAGTATTTGAAAGACAAATAGAGCGTCCTCTAGACGCCCCTTCAGAGGTAGGGGCAACAAAAGTGGACGTTGCCAAAGAGGCAAGTCCTTCAACCAGCACTCCAAGTGAGATGCTGCCGGTAGGAGGGAAACTTCTCCACTTCCGGGATCGTTTGACCTTCGATCCCTGGGCCCACAGCCTAATCAAGAAAGGACTAGGGTGGAGTTGGAGCTCAACTCCACCAAACTTCCCTCAATTCTTCAAACACTCAACCCCCGTACTGGGAGAATATGTTCAGGAACTCTTGAACAAAAGAGTTATACGGACGGCAAAGTCCATCAGATTTCAAGGAAGGCTATTTTGTGTTCCGAAGAAGGATTCAGAAAAGCTCAGAGTCATTCTGGACTTATCACCACTCAACAAGTTCATAGTGAACCACAAGTTCAGAATGCTGACGCTTTAGCACATAAGGACCCTTTTGCCTAAACGGGCATTCACAGTTTTTATAGACATGACGGATGCATACTGGCATGTTCCAATCAACCGTCAAGTTTCCCCCTACCTAGGGTTCAAACTACAGAAAAGAAAATACGTTTTCAGAGCCATGCCCTTCGGCCTAAACATAGCCCCAAGGGTATTCACAAAGCTTGCGAATGCAGTCATTCATCAACTACGCCAGAAAGGAATCCAGGTGGTAGCCTACCTGGACGATTGGCTGGTGTGGGTAGCAT
Organism: Palaemon carinicauda; assembly: GCF_036898095.1. Lineage (NCBI taxonomy): Eukaryota > Metazoa > Arthropoda > Malacostraca > Decapoda > Palaemonidae > Palaemon > Palaemon carinicauda. The sequence goes on from NC_090729.1 coordinate 156,367,642, forward strand.
CTGAGGAAGAATACATGCAAGCATCCAAAGAAGTGATCCAGTTCCTGGAACACTTAGGATTCAAGATAAACTTGAAAAAGTCTTGGCTTTCTCCAGCTCAAAAGTTCCAGTGACTGGGTGTCCACTGGGACCTACAGTCACACTGCCATTCCATTCCGTCAAAGAAGAGGAAAGAGATAGCAGGATCTGTCAAAAGACTCCTTCAATTCGACAGGATATCAAGAAGGCAATAGGAGAGTGTGTTGGGGTCCCTCCAGTTTGCCTCAGTGACAGATCCAGTATTGAGAGCACAATTAAAAGAGGCATCAGGAGTTTGGAGAAATTACGCATCAAACGCTCGAAGAGATCTACAAAGACTGATACCAAATCGCCTGGTCGGAGGCCAAGAACATAAGAAACAACAAGGTACTCTTGAAACCACCTCCTCCAGCAGTCACCGTTCATACGGATGCCTCGAAGGAGGGGTGGGGAGGTCATTCTCATCTTCGGAAAGTCCAAGGAACCTGGTCTCCCCTCTTCAAGTCCTTCCACATCAATTTTCTGAAAGCCATGGCAGTTTTTCTATCTCTGAAAAAGCTGAAACTTCGCTGCTCAATCCATATCCGTTTGGTTCTAGACAGCGAAGTAGTAATGAGATGCCTAAATCGACAAGGCTCGAGATCGCCTCACATAAATCAAGTGATATTGGCCATCCTTCGTCTAGCCAAGAAGAAGAGATGGCACTTGTCAGAAGTCCACCTTCAAGGGTTCCGCAATGTGACGGCGGACATTTTATCCAGGGTCAACCCGATAAGAGTCCGAATGGTCTCTAGACGCAAGATCATTCTCTTTCATATTACGCAAAGTCCCAGGACTGCAGATAGACCTCTTCGCAACGAGCGACAACAAGAAGCTACCCCGGTATGTAGCCCCGTACGAGGATCCTCTAGCGGAAGCGATAGATGCAATGTCCATAAATTGGAACAGATGGTCCAAGATCTACCTGTTCCCTCCAACCAACCTTCTGTTGAAAGTCCTCGACAAACTGAGATCCTTTCGGGGGACGGCAGCAATAGTGGCCCACAAGTGGCCCAACAGCGTTTGGTTCCCTCTGATAACGGAACTACATCTGAAGCTGATCCCGTTGCCGGAACCAGTTCTGACTCAGCAAGTGCAGAAATTGACTGTCTCCGCTTCATCAGAGAAAACCCAGAACCTTCATCTCATGATTTTCTCGCCCTAGCGGTCAAGAAACGGTTTGGGATTTCTAGAGACAGTACTAACTTCTTAGAAGAATACAAGTCAAAGTCAACAAGAAGACAATATGAGTCTTCCTGGAAGAAATGGGTGGCCTTTGTCAAGGCGAAGAATCCTGAGGAGATTTCTACGGATTTCTGCTTGTCCTTCTTTATCCATCTGCATGAACAAGGTTTAGCAGCTAATACGATTACTACATGTAAATCCGCCCTAGCCAGACCAATACTATACGCCTTCCAGGTAGACTTCTCTAATGAAATCTTCAACAAGATTACAAAAGCCTGCGCTAAACTTCGACCTGCAGCTCCTCCAAAGCCCATTTCATGGTCTTTGGATAAAGTTTTTCACTTAGCATCAACCCTGAACAATGAAGATTGCTCGCTGAAAGACTTGACTCAAAAGGTGATATTCGTGTTTGCACTAGCCTCAAGAGCCAGAGTTAGCAAAATAGTGGCCCTCTCGAGGGATGATGGCCACATTCAGTTCACAGACAGCGGAGAACTGAACATCTTTCCGGACCCGACGTTTCTCGCCAAGAACGAGCTGCCCACTAAGAGATGGGGTCCCTGGAGAATCTGCCCTCTGAAGGAAGAAGCATCCCTCTGCCCAGTGGAATGCTTAAAGGTCTATCTTCGTAGAACTTCAGACTTTAAGGGAGGTCAGCTTTTCAGGGGAGAGACTTCTGGTTCAACGTTATCCTTGAAACAGATAAGGGCGAAAATCATCTATTTTATACACAGAGCGGATCCAGACAGTACACCCGCAGGTCATGATCCGAGAAAAGTTGCCTCGTCTCTGAATTTCTTTCAAACAATGTCGTTTGAAAGTCTACGTGCTTACACTGGTTGGAAGTCTTCCAGAGTTTTCTTTAAGCACTACGCGAAGCAATTACAAGAAATAAAATTTCATGTGGTAGCTGCTTGATTACTGCGAAGAACATTGCACTAATTGGGACTTTTAGTGAAGGGTGTACATGATAGACTTTTAAGGTATATCATGTTGAGTATTGTGTTTAGGAAGACACTATAGACTGTCCTATCTATACAGGTGACATCAAGCATAATAAGCTGACACAAGTGCCAGGCATTCTTATATGCACAGTGTTCCTAGTAATAACAGCATACATAGCGAAATATTATATTTCCCTTTGAGTAACTAATGTTTCCTTTTCAGGTGAAACTTATTTATTTTCTGTTATTACTGTTTATGCTTTTACGCAGTATTGTTCAGCGTAAGATGTAATTGATTACAACCATGATTTCTATTTTTGTAATTAATAATAGAAGGAATCTTTGCATCTCTTTCGCCTCAAATATTCAAATTTATGTATAAATCAGAGCATCCTTGATTCTCTTAATATTTAAGGAAATATTGGGGAACTATGGTTTCTATCATTCCAAGCAAACAGGTAAGTACTGATTGTACTAACTGTTTATCTTACTGATTTAAGGTTTCCTACATGTATACAAACCTGTCTGTCTCTTTATATCCAGACTTGGGAGGACTCAGTAACCTATACAGGACTATACCATCTAAGTATAAACTATGCTTTGCGTATATAATGACACTGATATACTTACTGTTTGCTAGATTGTTCCTTGAACTCACAATACTCGGGATTTTTCCTAAAGTCTACCTAGACTTTTCCCTGTAGGGGGCAGGAAGAACTGACATATTTTATGATCAGTTAATTGATGGATAACGGTAACATCAAGTGTCTCTGGTCCAGAAGACCAAATAGGAAATATTTATCTCGAGATAACGACACTATTGAAAATTCAGAGATATATTAATGCTCTGGTAAACTTCCATCAGGACAACATGGCTTGAGCCCAAAAAACGGATTTTGAGCAAAGCGAAAAATCTATTTTTGGGTAAGGTAGCCATGTCATCCTGATGGACCCACCCTCTTTTTGACAAAAGGATAATGAATCCCTCCCTATGGTACTGTATCTGCAACACCTACAAAGCTACGAAGAATGGCTTATTAGCGCCTCGCGGTGGGGATTCGGCGCACTATTTACAGTAAAGTAGCAGTGTCGAGAGCATCTCCTCTTTAATGACTCTCCGATATTCTTGCCACTTTTCCCTCTCGAAGCGAAAACGCTATTGGGGGTCTAGATAGCTATGGGACGTGTCAAGAATACGTCCTCTGATATACACGATATCCCTTTTTAAAATCTTAAGGGATATTCGCTCCAGGAGTTAGAATTCTGGATACCTTTGGTAAATTCTGTGGGATATATCAATGTAGTCAAATATACCTAGGAAGCTACTAATGAAGGAACTTCCATCAGGACAACATGTCTACCTCACTCAAAAATAAGTATTTAATAAATAAATATATATATATATATATATATATATATATATATATATATATACATACATATGTATATATATATACATGTATAAGTATAAACCCTACCGATGGCAACAATAACAACTTCCTGTGACCGCGGTGCCTCAGATAGTGGCACAACCTCCAACCACGTACCAGCTGGTACCTCAACAAGTGGCGACACAGTCGCCAGTTTTTAACCCAGCCTTCGAAAGGCAGACTTCTTCCTTTCGTGCGAAAGCTAGAGGAACAGCCAGAGGTTCTTCTAGATGCCCTTCAAGAGGAAGGGGATCCAGGGAAGGATACGTCAAGGAGGCAAGGCCTCAGTTCCACAACAGCAGAAGTAAGATACTTCCAGTAGGAGGGAGACTATAGCTATTTAGGGATCGCTGGACCTTCGATCCCTGGGCCCACAGCCTAATAAAGAATGGTGTAGGTTGGAGCTGGAGCAGTCCTCCACCTCAATTTCCTCAATTCTTCCAACACTCAACCCCCGTTCTGGAAGAATATGTCCGAGAGCTCTTAGACAAAAGAGTAATCCGGAAAGTTAAGTCTATCAAATTCCAAGGAAGGTTGTTTTGTGTTCCAAAGAAGGACTCAGAAAAACTCAGAGTCATTCTAGACTTATCGCCACTCAACAAGTTCACAGTGAACTACAAGTTCAGAATGCTCACACTTCAACACATAAGGACCCTACTGCCCAAAAGGGCATATGCTATTTCTATATACTTGTCTGACGCTTATTTGTACGTTCCAATTAAACGTCACCTCTCCTCCTACCTAGGCTTCAAGTTACAAAGAAAAGTTTACACCTTCAGAGCCATGCCTTTCGGGCTAAACATAGCCCCAAGGATTTTCACGAAGCTTGCCAACGCAGCCGTCCATCAATTACGCCTAAAGGGGGTCCAAGTAGTAGCCTACTTGGACGACTGGCTGGTGTGGGCAGCATCCAGGACAGAATGCATGCCATCTTCTAAGATAGTGATCCAGTTCCTGGAACATCTGGGATTCAAGATCAACATCAAAAAGTCTCGACTTTCTCCAGCTCAAAAATTTCAGTGGTTGGGAATCCACTGGAATTTGGAGTCACATCGACTTTCCATTCCTGGGAAGAAGAGGAAAGAAATAGCAGGATCTGTCAAGAGACTATTGAAATCCAAACGGATATCAAGACGCGAACAGGAGAGTGCTGGGCTCTCTACAGTTTGCTTCGATAACAGACCCAGTGCTAAGAGCACAGCTAAAGGATGCAACAGGAGTCTGGAGAAAATACGCATCAAACGCGCGAAGAGATCTAATAAGACCTCTACCGACTCGACTGCGAATGTTTCTCAAGCTGCGGTCCAATGCCAAGCAGTTGAAGAGATCAATACTTCTTCAACCTCCTCCCCCGTCAGTAACTATCCACACAGACGCCTCAAAGGAAGGCTGGGGAGGTCACTCTCATCAGAAGAGAGTCCAAGGAGCTTGGTCCAATCTTTTCAAGTCATTTCATATCAAGTTTCTAGAAGCCATGGCAGTTCTTCTGACACTAAAGAAAGTATCTCCTCGCCACTCGACCCACATAAAACTGGTTCTAGACAGCGAGGTGATAGTGAGATGCCTGTATCGACAAGGGTCGAGGTCACCTCAAATCAACCAAGTGATGTTGGCCATATTCCGTTTGGCGGAATGGAAGAAATGGCACCTGTCAGCAGTTCACATTTAAGGGTTCCGCAATGTGACAGCGGACGTTGTATCCAGATTTACACCTATAGAGTCAGAATGGTCCCTTGATGCAAGATCGTTCTCCTTCACCTCGAGCCAAGTCCCGCAGCTGCATATAGACCTCTTTGCGACGAAAGACAACAAGAAAATAAATTGTTACGTGTCCCCATACGAGGATCCGCTAGCGGAGGCAGTGGACGCTATGACCCTAGACTGGAACAGATGGTCCAATATTTATCTGTTCCCTCCTCACAACCTCCTTTTGAAGGTTCTCGATAAGCTGAGATCCTTCAAAGGGGAAGCAGCAATAGTGGCCCAAAAGTGGCCAAATAGCGTGTGGTTCCCTCTGGCATTGAAACTACGACTAAAATTCGTACAGCTACCGGATCCATCCCTGTCTCAGCGAGTACAGAAGTCGACTGTCTTC
>NC_090729.1:156401351-156413851 GCF_036898095.1 Palaemon carinicauda
AGTGTGAGGAAATCACAGCAAGAAGGAAATAAAGCAGAAAAAACCATATTAGCAAATCACAGCAGAGGGAAATCAAGCACAAAAACTATATGAGGAATCACAGCAAGATGTGAATCAAGCAGAAAAAATATGAGGGAATCACAGCAAGAGGGGAATCAAGCAGAAAAAATATAAGGGAATCACAGCAAGAGGGAAATAAAGCAGAAAAACATATGAGGAATCACAGCAAGAGGGAAATCAAGCAGAAAAACAATATGAAGGAATCACAGCAAGAGGGAAATCAAAGCAGAAAAAAATATGAGGGAATCACAGCAAGAGGGAAATCAAGCAGAAAAAAAATATATGAGGGAATCACAGCAAGAGGGGAATCAAGCAGAAAAACTATATGAGGGAATCACAGCAAGAGGGAAATCAAGCAGAAAAATAATATGAGGGAATCACAGCAAGAGGAAATCAAGCAGAAAAACAATATGAGGGAATCACAGCAAGAGGGGATCAAGCAGAAAAACAATATGAGGGAATCACAGCAAGAGGGGAATCAAGCAGAAAAACGATATGAGGGAATCACAGCAAGAGGGGAATCAAGCAGAAAAACTATATGAGGGAATCACAGCAAGAGGGAAATCAAACAGAAAAACAATATGAGGGAATCACAGCAAGAGGGAATCAAGCAGAAAAACAATATGAGGAATCACAGCAAGAGGGGAATCAAGCAGAAAAACAATATGAGGGAATCACAGCAAGAGGGAATCAAGCAGAAAAACAATATGAGGGAATCACAGCAGAGGGAATCAAGCAGAAAAACAATATGAGGGAATCACAGCAGAGGGGAATCAAGCAGAAAAACAATATGAGGGAATCACAGCAAGAGGGAATCAAGCAGTAAAAACAATATGAGGGAATCACAGCAAGAGGAATCAAGCAGAAAAAATATGAGGGAATCACAGCAAGAGGGGAATCAAGCAGAAAAAATATGAGGGAATCACAGCAAGAGGGGAATCAAGCAAAAAACATATATGAGGGAATCACAGCAAGAGGGGAATCAAGCAGAAAAATATATGAGGGAATTCACAGCAAGAGGGGAATCAAGCAGAAAAACTATATGAGGGAATCACAGCAAGAGGGAAATCAAACAGAAAAATAATATGAGAGAATCACAGCAAGAGGGAAATCAAACAGAAAAACAATATGAGGGAATCAAAGCAAGAGGGGAATCAAGCAGAAAAACAATATGAGGGAATCACAGCAAAAGGGGAATCAAGCGGAAAAACTATATGAGGGAATCACAGCAAGAGGGGAATCAAGCAGAAAAACAATATGAGGGAATCACAGCAAGAGGGGAATCAGGCAAGAAAAACTATATAAGGGAATCACAGCAAGATGGGAATCAAGCAGAAAAACAATATGAGGGAATCAAGCAAAAAAACAATATTAGCGAATCACACAAGAGGGGAATCAAGCAAAAAAACAATATGAGGGAATCACAGCAAGAGGGGAATCAAGAAAAACAATATGAGGGAATCACAGCAAGAGGGGAATCAAGCAGAAAAACAATATAAGGGAATCACAGCAAGAGGGGAATCAAGCAGAAAAACTATATGAGGGAATCACAGCAAGAGGGAAATCAAACAGAAAAACAATATGAGGGAATCACAGCAAGAGGGATCAAGCAGAAAAACAATATGAGGGAATCACAGCAAGAGGGGAATCAAGCAGAAAAACAATATGAGGGAATCACAGCAAGAGGGAAATCAAGCAGAAAAACAATATGAGGGAATCACAGCATGAGGGAATCAAGCAGAAAAACAATATGAGGGAATCACAGCAACAGGGAATCAAGCAGAAAAACAATATGAGGGAATCACAGCAAGAGGGAATCAAGCAGAAAACAATATGAGGGAATCACAGCAAGAGGGGAATCAAGCAAAAAACAATATGAGGGAATCACAGCAAGAGGGGAATCAAGCAGAAAAACATATGAGGGAATCACACAAGAGGGGAATCAAGCAGAAAAACAATATGAGGGAATCACAGCAAGAGGGGAATCAAGCAAAAAACATATGGGAATCACAGCAAGAGGGGAATCAAGCAGAAAAACAATATGAGGGAATCACAGCAAGAGGGGAATCAAGCAGAAAAACTATATGAGGGAATCACAGCAAGAGGGAAATCAAACAGAAAAATAATATGAGGGAATCACAGCAAGAGGGGAATCAAGCAGAAAAACAATATTAGGGAATCACAGCAAGAGGGAATCAAGCAGAAAAACAATATGAGGGAATCACAGCAAGAGGGGAATCAAGCAGAAAAACTATATGAGGGAATCACAGCAAGAAGGGAATCAAGCAGAAAAACAATATGAGGGAATCACAGCAGAGGGAATCAAGCAGAAAAACAATATGAGGGAATCACAGCAAGAGGGGAATCAAGCAAAAAACAATATGAGGGAATCAAGCAAAAAAACAATATTAGCGAATCACAGCAAGAGGGGAATCAAGCAGAAAAACAATATGAGGGAATCACAGCAAGAAATCAAGCAGAAAACAATATGAGGGAATCACAGCAAGAGGGAATAGGTGGAAAAACAATATGTGGGAATCACAGCAAGAGGGGAATCAAGCAGAAAAACAATATGAGGGAATCACAGCAAGAGGGGAATCAAGAGGAAAACTATATGAGGGAATCACAGCAAGAAGGAAATAAACAGAAAAAAAATATATGAGGGAATCACAGCAAGAGGGGAATCAAGCAGAAAAAATATTGAGGAAATCACAGCAAGAGGGGAATCAAGTGGAAAAACAATATGAGGAATCACAGCAAGAGGGGAATCAAGCAGAAAAAAATATGAGGAAATCACAGCAAGAGGGAAATAAAGGAGAAAAACATATAAGAAATCACAGCAAGAGGGAAATCAAGCAGAAAAACAATATGAGGAATCACAGCAAGAGGGAATCAAGCAGAAAAAAATATGAGGGAATCACAGCAAGAGGGAATCAAGCAGAAAAACATATTAGGAATCACAGCAAGAGGGAAATAAGCAGAAAAACAATATGAGGGAATCACAGCAAGAGGGGAATCAAGCAGAAAAACAATATGAGGGAATCACAGCAAGAGGGAAAAAGCAGAAAAACATATGAGGGAATCACAGCAAGAGGGAAATCAAGCAGAAAAACAATATGAGGGAATCACAGCAAGAAGGGGAATCAAGCAGAAAAAAATATGAGGGAATCACAGCAAGAGGAAATCAAAAGAAAAACAATTGAGGGAATCACAGCAAGAGGGGAATCAAGCAGAAAAAATATATGAGGGAATCACAGCAAGAGGAAATCAAGCAGAAAAACAATAAGGGAATCACAGCAAGAGGGAATCAAGCAGAAAAACAATATGAGGGAATCACAGCAAGAGGGGAATCAAGTGGAAAAACAATATGAGGGAATCACAGCAAGAGGGGAATCAAGCAGAAAAACAATATAAGGGAATCACAGCAAGAGGGAAATCAAGCAGAAAAACAATATGAGGGAATCACAGCAAGAGGGAATCAAGCAGAAAAACAATATGAGGGAATCACAGCAAGAGGGGAATCAAGCAGAAAAACAATATGTGGGAATCACAGCAAGAGGGGAATCAAGCAGAAAAACAATATGAGGGAATCACAGCAAGAGGAAATCAAACAGGAAAAACAATATGAGGGAATCACAGCAAGAGGGAATCAAGCAGAAAAACAATATGAGGGAATCACAGCAAGGGGAATCAAGCAGAAACAATATAAGGGAATCACAGCAAGAGGAGAATCAAGCAGAAAAACAATATGAGGGAATCACAGCAAGAGGGAAATCAAGCAGAAAAACATATGAGGGAATCACAGCAAGAGGGAATCAAGCAGAAAAACATATGAGGGAATCACAGCAAGAGGGGAATCAAGCAGAAAAACAATATGAGGGAATCACAGCAAGAGGGAAATCAAGCAGAAAAAAAATATATGAGGAAATCACAGCAAGAGGGGAATCAAGCAGAAAAACAATATAAGGGAATCAAAGCAAGAGGGGAATCAAGCAGAAAAACAATATAACAGAATCACAGTAAAGGGGAATCAAGCAGAAAAACTATATGAGGGAATCACAGCAAGAGGGAAATCAAACAGAAAAACAGTATAGGGAATCACAGCAAGAGGGGAATCAAGCAGGAAAATAATATGAGGGAATCACAGCAAGAGGGGAATCACGCAAGAGGGGAATCAAGCGGAAAAACTATATGAGGCAATCACAGCAAGAGGAGAATCAAGCAGAAAAACAATATGAGGGAATCACAGCAAGAGGGGAATCACCGCAAGAGGGGAATCAAGCAGAAAAACTATATAAGGGAATCACAGAGAGAGGGGAATCAAGCAGAAAAACAATATAACGGAATCATGCAGAAAAACAATATTAGCGAATCACAAGAGTGAAATCAAGCAGAAAAGCAATATGAGGGAATCACAGCCAGAGCGAAATCAAGCAGAAAAACAATATGAGGGAATCACAGCAAGAGGGGAATTAGGCGGAAAAACAATATGTGGGAAACACAGCAAGAGGGGAATCAAGCAGAAAAACAATATGAGGGAATCACAGCAAGAGGGGAATCATGCGGAAGAACTATATGAGGGGATCAGAGCCAGAAGGAAAATAAACAGAAAAACAATATGAGATAATCACAGCAAGAGGGGAATAGAGCAGAAAAAAATATGAGGAAATCACAGCAAGAGGGGAATCAAGCGGAAAAACAATAGGAGGAAATCACAGCAAGAGGGGAATCAAGCGGAAAAACTATATGAGGGAATCACAGCAAGAGGGAAATCAAGCAGAAAAAAAGTGTAAGGAAATCACAGCAAGAGGGAAATAAAGCAGAAAAACCATATAAGCGAATCACAGCAGGAGGGAAATCAAGCAGAAAAACAATATGAGGAAATCACAGCAAGATGGGAATCAAGCAGAAAAAATGTGTGAGGAAATCACAGCAAGAGGGAAATAAAGCAGAAAAACCATATTAGCGAATCATAGCAAGAGGGAAATCAAGCAGAAAAACAATATGAGGGAATCACAGCAACAGGGAAATGAAACAGAAAAACAATATGAGGGAATCACAGCAAGAGGGAAATCAAGCAGAAAAACAATATGAGGGAACCACAGCAAGAGGGGAATTAAGCAAAAAACTATATGAGGGAATCACAGCAAGAGGGAAATCAAGCAGAAAAACAATCGAAGGGAATCACAGCAAGAGGGAATCAAGCAGAAAAACAATATGAGGGAATCACAGCAAGAGGGAATCAAGTGGAAAAACACTATGAGGGAATCAGAGCAAGAGGGGAATCAAGCAGAAAAACCATATGAGTGAATCACAACAAGAGGGGAATCTAGCAGAAAAACAATATAAGGGAATCACAGCAAGAGGGAAATCAAACAGAAAAACAATATGAGGGAATCACAGCAAGAGGGATCAAGCAGAAAAACAATATGAGAGAATCACAGCAAGAGGGGAATCAAGCAGAAAAAAAATATGGGGGAATCACAGCAAGAGGAGAATCAAGCAGAAAAACAATATGAGAGAATCACAGCAAGAGGGGAATCAAGCAGAAAACCAATATGAGGGAATCACACCAAGAGGGGAATCAAGTGGAAAAACAATATGAGGGAATCACAGCAAGAGGGGAATCCAGCAGAAAAACAATATGAGGGAATCACAGCAAGAGGGGAATCATGCAGAAAAACAATGAGGGAATCACAGCAAGAGGGGAATCGAGCAGAAAAACAATATGAGGGAATCAAAGCACGAGGGGAATCAAGCAGAAAAACCATATAACAGACTCACAGCAAGAGGAAAATCAAGCAGAAAAAAATATATGAGGGAATCACAGCAAGAGGGGAATCAAGCAGAAAAACTATATGATGGAATCACAACAAGAGGGAAATCAAACAGAAAATCAATATGAGGGAATCACAGCAAGAGTTGAATCAAGCAGAAAAACAATATGAGGGAATCACAGCAGGAGGGGAATCAAGCGGAAAAACTATATGAGGGAATCACAGCAAGAGGGGAATCAAGCAGAAAAACAATATGAGGGAATCACAGCAAGAGGGGAATCAAGCAGAAAAACTATATAAGGAATCATAGCCAGAGGGAAATTAAACAGAAAAACAATATGAGGGAATCACAGCAAGAAGGGAATTAGGCAGAAAAACAATATGTGGGAAACACAGCAAGAGGGGAATCAAGCAGAAAGACAATATGAGGGAATCACAGCAAGAGGGGAATCAAGCAGGAAAACAATATGAGGGAATCACAGCAAGAGGGGAATCAAGCGGAAAAACTATATGAGGGAATCATAGCCAGAAGGAAATTAAACAGAAAAACAATATGAGATAATCACAGCAAGAGGGAAATCAAGCAGAAAAACAATAGGAGGGAATCAAATCAAGAGGTAAATCAAGCAGAAAAACAGCATGAGGGAATCACTGCAAGAGGGAAATCAAGCAGAAAAATAATATGAGGGAATTACAGCAAGAGGGAAATCAAGCAGAAAAACGATATGAGGGAATCACAGCAAGAGGGGAATCAAGCAGAAAAACAATATGAGAGAATCACAGCCAGAAGGAAATTAAACAGAAAAACAACATGAGGGAATCACAGCAAGAGGGGAATCAAGCAGAAAAACAAAAACTGGTTTGGTTGAGAAGTATATGCTATATCTGGCCGATAGTCGGCGCTGGTGGACACACCCGGCATCCTTCATGGCGATCGCTCGCGAGTTTTTGGAATCTGTCGACCGACGGAGACGTCAGCTATTTATATATTCACTGGCTAAGTTTAATATTTAAAATGAGGGAATCAAAGCAAGAGGTAAATAGAGCAGAAAAACAGCATGAGGGAATCACAGCAAGAGTGGAATTATGCATAAAAACAATATGAGGGAATCACAGCAAGAGGGAAATCAAGCAGAAAAACTATGAGGGAATCACAGCAAGAGGGAAATCAAGCAGAAAAACAATATAAGGAAATCACAGCAAGAGGGGAATCAAGCAGAAAAACAATATGAGGGAATCACACACAGCGGGAAATCAAACAGAAAAACAATATGAGGGAATCACAGCAAGAGGGGAATCAAGCAGAAAAACGATGAGGGAATCACAGTCAGAGTGAAATTAAACAGAAAAAGAATGAGGGAATCACAGCCAGAGGGAAATTAAACAGAAAAACAATATGAGGAAATCACAGCCAGAGGGAAATCAAGCAGAAAAACAATATGAGGGAATCACAGCAAAAGGGGAATTAAGCAGAAAAATAATATGAGGGAATCACAGCAAGGGGGGAATCAAGGATAAAAATGTTTTGAGGGAATCACAGGAAGAGGGGAATCAAGGATAAAACTTATATGAGAGAATCACAGCAAGAGGGGAATCAAGCAGAAAAACAATATTAGCGAATCACAGCAACAGGGGAATCGAGAAGAAAAACAATATGAGGGAATCACAGCAAGAGGGGAATCAAGCAAAAAAACGTTATGATTGAATCACAGCAAGAGGGGAATCAAGCAGAAAAACAAAAACCCTTAACTTTACCTGACTTTGTCGTATTCCGGGTCTTGTTCACACGGGGCTGAAGGATCAGCCGAGCCCGCGGTGCAGCTGGGCTTATCCAAGACCCTGAGGGGAAGAGGAGGATCTTCGACGAAGTGGTTGACTGCTGCCACAGGAGAGCCAGGTTCACCGGGGAAGGCGCTCTCGCTCCCAGCTGGATTCTGTGGCAATGTGATCGAATATATCAGAAATATTGCCTATGAGCAGGGGCCAGGGATACACCTCCAATGCTATGAGTTTCCTTCAGAACTAGTCTGAAGAGACAGGTAGAGCTTGCGTTCTTAAGCTTGGTTACTATATAACATATCAGTAATTTACCAAAGACATTAAACTGAATTTTCATGGCCACACTTGTTGCCAATAGTAACTTCATGAAATACAAGAAATATGGACATATCATGATGCTTATTACTTATCTAACAGTATTAATTAAAAATTTGCTGAAATAATAAGCGAATTAAGAGCAAATTGATATATTTTAATGTTCATGATGTTTTTTCCATATCTACATACTGTAAATTTCCTTAAAAAGTTGCTATTGCTCTCAGTATGATTACAAGTCTTTACTAACTGCTGGGAAGTTTTTAACCATTTAGTTTAGTTCAATGTATTAAATAGATTAGATATCATGCTTTATCCTACTTAAATAATCAGGATTTTTTGTAAGATTTTCACTATATCATTGTCTATTAAAGTCATATTATGGGAGACTGCAGTCAACACAGTATTTTTAATTCATTACTGCCCATATATTATTCATTTATTTCCTTATTTCCTTTCTTCACTGGTAGGTTGGCAGGGCACCAGCCACCCGTTAAGATACTACCACTAGAGAGTTATTGGATCCTTTGACTGGCCAGAGAGTAATGCATTGGATCCCTCTCTATGGTTACGGCTTATTCTTTCGTTACCTACACATACACCGAATAGTCTGGCCTATTCTTTACAGATTCTCATCTTTCCTCATACACATGACAACACTGAAATTACCAACCACTTCTTCGCTCAATGGGCTAATTACTGCACTGTAATTTTTCAGTGGCTACTTTCCTCTAGGTAAGGGTAGAAGAGACTTTTTAGCTAGGGTAAGCATCTTTTCTAGAAGGACACTCCAAAATCAAACCATTGTTCTCTAGTATTGGATAAATCCATAGCCTCTATACCATGGTCCTCCACGGTCTTGGGTTAGAGTTCTCTCGCTTGAGGGTACACTCCAGTAAGCTGTTCTGTCTTGTCTCTCTTTCTCTTGTGTTGTTAAAGTTTTTATAGTTTATTTAGGAGATATTATATTTTTATGTTGTTACTCTTTTTAGAAAATTCATTTTTTCTTTCTTTTCCTCACTTGGCTATTTTCCCCGTTGGAGCTCCTGGGCTTATAGTATCCTGCTTTTCCAACTATGGTTGTAGCTTGGTAAGTAATAATAATAATAATAATAATAATAATAATAATAATAATAATAATAATAATAATAATCTGTCTGTCCTTCAGTTCATTATTACTTGTGAGACGAAATCAGTAAATGAGCTCTAGTTTCCGGTTATGTCAGATGATTGATGTTTCTTCATCGATTCCTCTAAGCAAATTGTTAAAAAAGAGCCGGGGCTGAAATTTCAGTTTCCCAATAAGATTTATGACGCCTTTGTCTTGTCCAATGTCCTTTGAGCTACTGACTATAATCAATTATTTTTAGTGGGGCGCATTTGCACCGACTCGCAGGGGTGCCCTTTTAACTCGGAAAAGTTTCCTGATAGCTGATTGGTTAGAATTATCTTGTCCAACCAATCAGCTAGCAGGAAACTTTTCCGAGCTAAAAGGGCACTCCTACGAGTCGGTGCAAATACGCCTCATTAAAAAAAAAAAAAAAAAGTCGATTCTAGAACAAGTCGATTAGGGTTAATCTAACGATTTGAACAATCTGCCAAGAGAAGCATCACAAGTAAGAATCCATCTGTAAACCAATGGATGCATGAATTGTATGCGATTATCCCTCCACTACAGCAACCTTAAAGAGCAGTCACTCTACGGTCTCCGTGCAGCAGGAAAACCTGGAAATGTAATCAAACCTGGAAGAAGCGCGGAGGTTGGAACCCGCGGCAACACTGAGGCCTTCGCTGCCACTGAAATCCGCCCTATTAAAATGACAAACACTGTGAGACCCACATCAGACCTTGAGCAATGCACATCTGCATATATTCAAAAGCTTGGTTTCATATATTGTGGAAAGGATATTATCAAGCATAAGTACACGAAAGGTGTGAATAACTTGGGATTTACAAAGCTCAACCACTACACGAAGAGCCAGGCAGCAATCTATTCCAAAGCTATGTTAACAAATAACCTAGGTTTGTTCCATGAAGTGAATACTTTAGAGAAGTCTGAAGAAAGAGAATTGAGATGCAAGAAACTTACCACATAGGCCTCGTTAGCTACAGTATAAATTACTAATTAGAAATTAGTTATACATAGAAGCCACTACAAGAAAAAGTCAATAAATTTGTTAAGGATTAATGATAATGATTATGGTAATTCCTTTCAATATCATGAGACTTTGCTCAAAACTAAGAAGAAAACATTCAAGCCTCCAAGTCTTCTTTCACCCAGACTCTATAAGACGACCCAACCACTTAGAAGTAAACAAACAAATACAGGAACTATCCACTGGTTAGATTATTTCATACTAATCTTTGCCAGCAAGAATTCTGAAGGTTTATTAATCTTTTATTCTCGTTCAACATTAGTAACATAAACAAATTCCAAGAGCGATAAAGATAGTCAGACAGAAGCATTATTATCATTATTTCGTTACTAGCTAAGCTACAACCCTAGTTGGGAAAGCAGGATGCTACAAACCCCAAAAAGTAATGAATAATTGAAATAAAATATCTCAAGAAGAGTAACAACATTAAAATGGGTCTTTTTTATATAAATTATAAAAAAAGACTTATGTCAACTAGTCAACATGAAAACATCCGCTGTAAGTTTGAAATTTTTACTTATAAAAGAGGATCTTATAAAAGAAAAAAAAGTGATTTTGCCCATATGTTATTAGAAGAACTTAAAAGATAGTTCCCTTTGTTAGTTTTCCAACGTCATGATCTAGTTATAGTCAATGTTGTTCATTGGTCTTAGCAATCAGAGGTTGGCATAATTACAGGTGAATTTCCAATAATTCTTAAATTCGTAGTGAGTTCTCACCCAGCTAAAACTAGTTAGTACTTCTTAAGGATAGAATTCAGGTCAAACTAGGTATATTGCAACATTCTGGGCCGCTAATCAAGAATATGGATACAAAATTACAATTTACTTGCAATAGACAGGATGTTAAAAATTCATGGTATAGATGACATTTGGATGAGAGCGATTGAAAGTTTGGTAATCAGTGATGCTTTAACCTATAAGTACATGAATTATATATTTCTCCAACTGGTTATCTTAGGTTTAATAGATTTCTGACCATAGTTATTAGTGCAAATCACCCGCTTATGAGATTTCAAACACCCATCTCTAAACACAATTATGGTGGTTCTCAGAGGGTAACCGCGATTTTAGGGGGGGACGCAAAACTATTTTGCATTATTGATAATGATGCAAAATGTATAAAATAAGATAAAACCACTAGAAAAATATATGGTTCATGTATTTGCCATGAAATTAAAGTATATAATTACCTTTGATTTTATCAATTCTCTCAATTAGTCTTTACTTCGTCATAGTTAGCTTCGCTTGCAATTACACATTATCGACAGGCTCTTATTTTGTGATTATTTCGATCATAGTTTTTAGTATCAACAATAAACAGTTAGGCAGTAAATGGAGAGTTTTATACGTATAGTCAATTACGAAATAAATAAAACTGCAATAAATTACAGAAATAGCTTGAACGCCCCTTTGGCGAGACACGCTCTAGTAACGGCTATATTGGTGAAACTGACCGGTTGTCAAGTTCCAACACAAGAGCTCGTGTCACACGAAATGTGGGCCAATCCTACAGAGCATTTATAAAACGGAAGACAAGGAGACAAGATAAATGGCTGCTGTAAAACAACTTTCGGGAAATCCAGTTTGAATACTGGGAAGCTTTTACTCGTCTTAAAATACCAGCTAGTGATACCTCATACAAGAAAAATAAAAACTCCAACAAACGATCGCAAACAACGCCTGCGCAGTAACCCACCATCAACCTCCCGAAAATAAACAAAGGACTTGGAATATTAGACAATGCCAATGGAGTCTACATGTTAGTAGATCAATGCATAAGGTTAATATCATGCCCCAGCTCCCATTAGTCATACAGAGAAACACGCCAAATCGGCCAGCACTTGCCCATTTCTTATAGCGAGTTCCCGTTTCGATAGAAATTAGTCTCATACTTTTAACAAAAGCTTTTATGATGGAAGCAAAATGTAAGTTTCTCTTTCAAATCCAAGGTTTTATTTACTAGTAATTCCTCATGTAAAACAAATTAGCTGTTCCAGAAAATTTTGCATTTTTTTTATAAGAGAATTAAATTATTTGCATAATTTCTTAATCCCGGGACATTAACAGTCCTTAACTGCAGTCTACTTCAGTAGATCTATTTCTGGAATTTTTTATCTAATCTCCCTTCGTGTCAATAAAATCCTTTTCGCTATTAGTTATTCGATTCTCATCATACCCACATTTCTCATATAACTATCAAAAAATCTGATTATCTGCATTTTTTCCACAAAATAAAAAAAAAAGAAAAAAATCTTTAGGTCAATCCAGAATTTTAAGTCACTCTAGATCCAGCAAGCTTTCCAACGGCGTTCTTAATCGAGTCTTCCATGAATGCCTCTCCATTCAGCTATGTCTTTTTACTGCCTTGTAGTCAGCAACCTTTCAGCCAGGCTGAGTTAAGTCACCATTGC
>NC_090729.1:156418851-156431351 GCF_036898095.1 Palaemon carinicauda
AGAAAGAATTAGCCCACCACAACAGCATACTTTTGCTCACACAATGAATACGCGCGTACATATAAAAAAACAATATTTTTTATGTCGTTATTCAAATGAATGTCCGCACTCGTCATGTCTATGTATATAACTATAAAACGTGAACAAACAACTCATACATATTCAAATATATACACTTTCATACATGTATATGCAACAATCAATGTTTACAGAAATTAATGATTGTATGAAAAACTAATAAGACATAAAGAGGCTGATATTATAAAAACTGGAATTTCTAAGGCATAATATAAATTTTTATCAATACAATTTCAACTACTTCATTTCAAGGAATTTGCGTATATATATATGTATATATATATATATTATATATATATATATATATATATATATATATATATATATATATATATAGTGTGTGTGTGTGTCCTATTTCTTGTATGAAGATGTGTGTTGTACGTCAAGGTAAATGAACTCTATAATCTTGAGAATTCCACAAAATCTAAACTATTCAGCATGTTGTTGTTGCAAGATTGTATTTTGATAGTGAAGGGTAGTTATTTGCCTTTGGACGCTCAAGTAGACAAGGCTCTCACCTGAGAGTGTGTAGCGGTATACAGTGTGCTTACGAACCTTTTGTAATAAAGTGAAACAAACCCATGTTCAAATGTCTCATTATCCGTCAACATATTGGAGTCATGTGTAAAAATAAGTCCGTTTGTGTATGCTGTGAGCGAAGTTGTTCTTTGAGCCGGTAAAATAAAAGATCAAGATGCCTAGATACGCGAGAACTAACGTAGCAGACATTGCTACTGCGGGAAATGAAAACGGAGGAGCAGTGTATAGCGTTGCCGATGAAGAATATAGACAGGAAATTAGAACACAAAAACTGGGAACTAAGTTAGATAATCTAGAATAGTTAATGAACAGATTCTTGGTTGAACGAGAAGAGGAGCAGTGTGCAACCATGGCATATCCGACGCACATGAACGAAGCCCAAACGCACACAAGTGAAAGTACACATGCACAACCGAGTGAAGATATACAAATCGTAGTTTGAAAGTTGCCAGAACTCCAGGCAAGTGTTAGGCCTTTTGATGATCAACAGCCTAACAAAGGGTTTCAATCGATTGAAGTGTTTTTGAGAGACTTTGAAGTAGCTACATATGGGTGGTCGGAAAGGGTAAAAGCTATTAAAATAATTAGATTGCAGAAAGATGCTCCTGCAATGCAGGTAATGTGTAGGCCACAAGATAGTTTAAGAAGCTATACTGAAATAAAACGACGTTTAATTGAGAAATATGACTTGCCTGATACGAGAAATGGGGACCTAAAAGAAAATTACAAACCCAAAATTTTTCGCAATTACGATTCGTTTGCTACCCCGGGGTGCCAATCTCACAGAAGGTGATAAAAAAGCAATTGCCTGTAAACATATTCGTAGATTAGTAAACCCGTATTTATGTGGTTATTTGTTCAATGACAATCGCTCGTTAGCAGACGTAGTGAGCGTGATGCAAAACATTTTAGAGAGTTTCCCAGAGAGAAAATTACTGGGAATAACTGGCTTGATTCCGAGAAGTTGGCAGCCATGAGAGGCACTCGGCAACCCCAAAAGGGGGAGAGGGGAGAATGCAGTCAGCAGGTTGGAAGAGTTTTCAGATGCTGGCAATGTGGGGGAGAGGGGCACCGACGAGTGGAGGGCCCCACCCAAGGATCTCCCTGCTGTTACACTCGTCAGGCCTACGGTCATCTATCTCGAGAGTGCCAGCGAAAAATACCAATGGCGGCCGGGCTGTGGCACACGCACACATCCCCCCGAGGAAAAGGAAAAGGAAACTGAGGAAGGGGGAGGCGAAGTAGTTCTATGCCCCCCCCCCACCCCCACCCCCCAACCAGCACGACATCACAAGCAGCAGCCGAGGCAGCGCTCCCAACGACGACGGCCTTAGAGCAGGCACTGGGACCTTCATCGGTAACCCCGACCTCACCCCCACAGCACAAGGGAGCAGCATCATTGCAGCTGAGGTCATTGGCCCGTGTCCCATATATCGTAATGGCCAGCTAGGAATGTTAGCAGTTAGGATTGACCTGCCAGATAAATCCATTCGAGCGCTGATCAACACAAGAGCCAGCTTTTCACTGATTGAAAAAAGATTCTCCTCAAACCCACTTCAGTCAGCGGCATCCATCGTCCTCGACAGGCCAGGAGGAAATAAACTACGCATAAACCATACAACAATCGTCAACTCTAAGGTGGGATCTGTGAAGTTTACACCTGATTTTTTTTGTCTTGCCCACCTTGTGAATTCCAGGAATCGAAGCCATTTTAGGAATAGATTTCATTTCGTGTAATCAAATCTGCATTTTTCGGGGAAAAGATACAATACTGTAACAGTAAGAGCAGGAAGGTACATTTCACCGATAGAAAGTCATGAGAGATTAAGTGCTTGTGCGGGCTCGGAGAGACATTTAAGTAAGGTAACAGTTGTACCCGAGACAGGAGAAGTGTTGTCTCCCCAGACACTTACGAGCATATCAGTGACCTCATGTCACCGTCTTCCGGAAAGAACCAAGGTCATTGTTAAACCCCATGACAATTGGGCCCATATAATATTAGAGGGCTTGACAGAAATAAAGAGATCACAGCTGATATAACGATAGCTAATTTGTCAAATAAAATAGTTGTGTTAGGAAGTGATTCTGTGTGTGAATTAGTTATGTGAAATTGCTAGTAATGGGATGCTGGGAGCCACAACTCCGGCCCCCACATACGGACACACTCAGAATTTGATTACGCAAGCGTGAAAACTACGTCGGTCAGAATATCAACCTGTAGTTAGTAACATTGTCAACCTGGAAGATTGAAACTGGGCAGGCGGAGCCGATCAGGTCAAGGCCTTATAAGGTACCAATTCATTTCCAGGAAGAGATAGAAAGGAAAATTAGTAAATTAAGGGAACAAGGGATAATCGAGGGGAGCGAATCCCCCTGGGCTTCTCCAATTGTAGCTGTTAGGAAAAAGGATGGTTCGGTAAGATTGTGTGTTGATTATAGGAAGTTGAATGCAGTCACTAAGGATAATGCATTTCCATTGCCCTCGATCAAAAAATTACTTGTGAAGGAACGGGATAGTAAATATTTTAAAACTGTTGATTTAAAATCTGGATACTATCAAATACCCATTAAGGAAGACAGTAAATGTAAAATGACATTTATAGCTAACGATCAACTATTTCAGTTTAATTTTCTTCCTTTCGGTGTTAAAAATGCTCCAAGTCATTTCTCTAGAGTAATGAGGTTTTGTCTCCCTTAAATGGCAATAATGTTCTTGTTTATTTAGAAGATATCATAATTATAGGGAAAACGGCCGAAGAACATAATGATAATATTCGTAAAGTTTTAGAATGGTATGAAAATAAATGTCAAAGTGTAATTTTTTTCTGTAAACAGGTCAATTTTTTAGGTTACATAACCCCAGAAGGTATCCAACCCTGCCCCAGTAAAGTAGCGGCTATTAGAGATTTCCCCAGGCCACGGACCCTTAAGGATGTACCTGGTGTACCAACCGTGTTTCACACAATTGTACATAATTCCTTTTGTATATATTATGGTTGTATCTTCGCTCTTCCCTCGCACTAAAACGAACATGAAAATTCAAGTCTGGATTTTCCTCTGTGATTTTGTCTGTCTTGTGAACTTGTCATGTCCTGTTGCCTTGAGGTTTTGTATATAAGGAGAGTGTTCCACAACAATATAACTCAGTCGTTTCCAATCTGCCTTTGATTTCACAACTCCTCTCTCGGCCCGTCACATTGGTGACCCCGGAAGTCGACTCGCTTCCACCGCCTTCCACCCCCACCCCCTCGCCCCTCCATCGTTGGTACTATGACGGACTCTACGGCAGTTGGCGGTACGGCCGCTCCATTCAAACTTTCATCGTTTGCCAGCGGAGAGGGGTTTGCTTGGTTTCAGCGCGCAGAAGTCCAGTTTCGTATCAGGGGCGTGACTCGCTCAACCACCAAAGCGGATTATGTTCTTGCGGCGATACCCGAGGACACCTTCCCAGAAATATCCGACTGGCTTTGTGAACAAGGAGACACCCCAATAGCGTATGACGACCTCAAATCATACCTTCTGCAACAGTACTCGCCATCGCCAGCCGCCCGTATAGCAAAGCTTTTTCAGCTCTCGCAACAACCGTTGGGGGACCAAAGGGCTTCGCTTGCCCTCAGGGAAATGACCAGTATCGCTCGCCTTCAACCTGCCGCAGACGGCTCTCCTCGTGAGGTGAACCTACTCCGTGCCCTTTGGATACGCCGTTTACCTGAACCTGTGCGCGCTGCCATACCCGATGTCGATAGTTTACCCGTAAAGGACTTGATGACCAAAGCCGACGCCCTTATGGACAGCCACTTCAAGACCTCCATCAACGCCTCCACCCCTGACGACGAGGATGCCTATTCAATGTCAACCGAAGCTGACATGAATGCCGTAGGACATACACGCCTAACCCGTGACGTGCCGAAGCGGCGACAAAGCCGCCCACCACCCACCAATCGCTCGCGCCCCAACGAACGACTTCTACAGCCACTTACTACCTCCCATCCACCGCAGTTTTGCTACTACCACTACAGATTCGGGGCAACCGCGAAGAAATGTGCCAAAGATTGTCAGTGGCCAAAAAACGTGTAAGTAGGCCATCGCTTGTGGCGGTGGCCTCCCATGTTTCTAATCTTTTCTTTTTACAGGATGCAGGAACGGGCGTGCGATTTTTGGTAGACACGGGTGCTTGTCGTTCTCTTTTGCCAAGGAAACTCTTCAAGGCACAACGTAGTCTGTCTACATCTGCCGACGTCCACTTGGTAGCTGCCAACGGATCTGCGATACCCACCTACGGTTACGAGAGCCTCACATTATCGTTCGGAAACGGTAAATTCAATTGGAAGTTTCTCGTTGCTGACGTCACAATGCCAATCCTCGGTGCGGATTTCCTCTCTCATTTCCACCTTCTGGTCGATGTCGCCCACCGACGATTGGTCAACGCGGATTCGTACTTGTCGACACCTCTTCAACCCGCCCCCTCTAACCTCGCTCTCCACATCAGCGCACCCACGGATGCCTACGCCCACCTCCTCACGTCGTACCCGGAAGTTTTCCGTCCAGAACTTCGCCAAACACCCACGGTTCCTGCTAAGCACGGTATTTATCACCATATCAAGACAACGGGACCCCCAGTCTTCGCAAAATTCAGACGTCTGGCACCGGAACGATTGGCAGCTGCCAAACAGACGTTCGCCGAAATGGAGAAAATGGGCCTTTGCCAAAAGGCCTCTAGCCCATGGTCGTCACCCTTACACATCGTTCTGAAGAAAGACGGCTTCCTCCGTCCGTGCGGGGATTACAGGCGCCTGAACATGCAAACAGAACCGGATCACTACCCCCTCCCAAACATTGCCGATGTAACCTCCTACCTGCACAAAGCAAAGGTTTTCTCTACGCTCGACCTCCTGAAGGGGTATTATCAGGTGCCTATGAACCCAGAAGACATCCCCAAGACCGCCATCACCACTCCGTTTGGCACATACACCTTCAATTACTCCTGTTTTGGCCTTCGTAATGCTGGGGCAACGTTTCAACGTCTCATGGATGGCATCTTAGGGGACCTCCCTTTCTGTGTATGTTATGTGGACGACATACTTGTGTTCTCCTCCTCAAAAGAGGAACACCTCCGTCACCTCCGCATCGTGCTCGACCGCCTGCAACAAAACGGCCTTGTAGTCCGGTACGACAAGTGTACCTTTGGCACAAACGAAGTGTCATTCTTAGGGCACCGTATCACTCCTGAAGGAGTCCATCCCCTCCCTGAGAAGGTAGCAGCCGTTCAGAGTTTCCCCACGCCCTCGACCGTCAAAGCTCTGCAGGAATTCTTGGGCATGATCAACTATTATCACCGCTTTCTGCCAGCCATTGCCGCCACTCTTGCTCCCCTCTAGGCCTCCCTCAAGGGCAAGCCAAAGGACTTGAAGTGGGGTCCCCTTCAAGAAGCGGCCTTCTGCAATGCAAAGAAGGCCCTATCAACTGCTGCGGCTCTCACTTTTCCTATCCCACACGCCCCTCTCCTTCTCTCCACTGATGCCAGCAACGTCGCTATTGGTGCAGTACTCGAGCAGGTGGTCAAAGGCTCGCCCCGCCCATTGGCCTTCTTCAGCAGAAAACTGTCCAAGGCAGAATCGGGTTATTCTACCTTCGATCGAGAATTGCTGGCGGTGCACCTGGCTGTCCGTCACTTTCGCCATTTCTTAGAAGGTACGCCCTTCGTCATTCGCACAGACCACATGCCTCTGGTGCACGCCTTCACTCGACAGTCTGACGCCTGGTCCGCCCGTCAACGCCGACATCTCTCCGCCGTGGCTGAATACAATTGCACCCTCCAATACGTCCCTGGGAAAATTAATCCCGTTGCCGATGCCCTGTCAAGAAACACGTTGGCTGCCGTTCAACTGGGATTGGATTACAACGCCCTGGCTGAAGCCCAACGACAGGATCCAGAGTATCAAGCTTGTAGGACATCCTGCATGTCCCTCCGTTGGGAGGATTTTCCCCTCGAAAACTCCAACACCACCCTCCTCTGTGACGTCAGTACTGGTAGACCGCGACCTTGGATTCCTGCTCCCATGCGCCGACAGGTGTTTGATTTCATCCATGGCCTTTCACATCCCTCGTGCCGTTCTACTGCACAGCTGCTGAAGGCTAAGTTCATTTGGCACGGCATTTCTAAGGATGCTAAGGATTGGGTCCGTGCCTGTACTTTTTGCCAAACTTCCAAAGTACATCGACACACGGATTCAGGAGTGGTTACCTTTCCTCAACCTCAGCGTCGTTTCGCACACATTCACGTCGACGTTGTAGGCCCCCTACCCACATCACAAGGACATCGTTACCTGTTTACCGTCATCGACCGCTCCACTCGTTGGCCTGAAGCCATTCCCATGGAAACTGCAACGTCTGCCTCATGTACATCTGCCTTACTCTCTGGATGGATTTCAAGATTCGGTATCCCTGAGCATATTACTTCTGACAGGGGAACCACTTTCACCTCTCAATTATGGACGTCATTAGCGAATCTCCTGGGCATCACCCTACATCACACAACGGCCTACAACCCCGCTGCCAATGGAATGGTTGAACGTTTTCATCGCACCCTCAAAGCAGCTTTGATGTCCCGCTGCAAGGATTGCAACTGGTTTACTCAGCTTCCCTGGGTCCTCCTTGGACTAAGGACCACTCCTAAAGACGCCCTCGACGTCTCGGCAGCCGAAATGGTGTATGGCGACCCGTTGGTCGTCCCTGCCGAGTTTTTTCCTTCTACAACCTCCTCCGACGATCTCCAGCGCATACGTCACGTCGTGGGAAAATTTACTCCGTGCCGCCAGACTTACAAGCCCCCAGCGAAGCATCACATACCAACGGACTTGCACTCTGCAACGCACGTCTTCCTGCGCAACGACACCAGCAAGCCACCGTTAACGCCCCCTTACACGGGACCTTACCTTGTGATCCGACGCAGTCCGAAAGCATTCCTCCTAAACATTCGGGGCAAAGAAGACTGGGTCTCCATTGATCGTCTAAAACCTGCTTATCTTCTGCCAGATGACCCGCCTACAGTTCGCCTCTCTAGATCAGGGCGCCCTATTTAACACGTACAGTATGTCATTTTTAGGGGGGGAGCCATGTACCAACCGTGTTTCACACAATTGTACATAATTCCTTTTGTATATATTATGGTTGTATCTTCGCTCTTCCCTCGCACTAAAACGAACATGAAAATTCAAGTCTGGTTTTTTCTCTGTGATTTTGTCTGTCTTGTGAACTTGTCATGTCCTGTTGCCTTGAGGTTTTGTATATAAGGAGAGTGTTCCACAACAATATAACTCAGTCGTTTCCAATCTGCCTTTGATTTCACAACTCCTCTCTCGGCCCGTCACACTGGGTTCCTTGGGCTCGCTGTGTATTACCGTAAATTCATTAGAGGTTTTGGAGAGATAGCGAGACCCTTAGATGCTTTAAAGAAACAAAAAGTAATAAATTGAAGTGTGGCAGAAGAGAGGGCCTTCAACCATTTGAAAGCTGCCTTAACTAGCAATTAAATACTTGCATATCTTAGATTTGATCGCCCGTTTTTTAGTGACAACAGATGCGAGTAGCGTAGCTATTGGTGATATAGGCAGAGAGCGACTCTTTTTTTTTTTTTTTTTTTCTTACCGGGCATTAAAAGGGACAGAAAAGAATTATAGTACATTCGATCGAGAGTCTTTGGCTATTCTTTGGGTTCTAGAGAGGCATCGGTTCTTTTTATTAGGTCAGTCGTAATGAACGCTTCATAACCGCAGGTGTTTATTTTGAAGATCATTGTATATCTACTGTATGTGGAATATGAATCTGCTGAAAGGAGTGATAATGCCTCGTAAAATAGTGGCGCTTGAATTCACATGTCCCAAAACTCATACAATATTGTGAGATGCGAAATTTTTCTGAAGCAAATATCTAAATGAAGAAGCCCTGTGCATTTATAAAGCAGTAGGCGTTACCAACTTACATGCCTGCCCACAACTAACTGATCTCAATAAATGGTATTTCGAATGAAAAATGCTGATGAAACACCGTAAACACTGATAATTAAGTCAACCGTTCCATCAAAAACTTAGTCCTTCGACATACGATTTCCAAAGGTATTTCTGGACCAGAAATATTCTAAAACTCTGTTACGTAATTATTGTGAACGAAAACTTAACTACACTCTTAGGACGGTAGAATATTCTCGCACTGCTAGATATTGCGCAAAAAAAAAAAAAAATTATATATATATATATATATATATATATATATATATATATATATATATATATATATATATATATATATATATATATATAAGAATACAACATCGTCTAACGAGTGTTTAAATCTTTTACAGCCTAATTTAAAGTTGTTTATTTACAGACAGGCGGATATAAAGACGGTGACAGCGAACAATATCGTTTCATACACATCTACGTATGATTATGTTCTTTAAAACAAGTTTGGCCGTAATCCATTTAACTATAAATTAACAATGCAACGATGAGATAGGAGTTATAGGTATACTGATGGACAGACCATAATAATATGTATGTAAGCATGTATGTATTCATACACATAGATACAAATATATATAAATGCAAACACACATACACACACACACACACACACATATATATATATATATATATATATATATATATATATATATATATATATATATATATGTGTGTGTGTGTGTGTGTGTCTGTGTGTTTATATAGCTTTTCTGGAGGGTTACAAATGTATATACTATGAATTGATGATTTCAAACAATCTAATGTTATAGATTTGCTCAGAACATAGCAAACACTAATGATTAATTAAGCATAAGTGATTCCTCAAAGGAACTGGCTTTCCATACGTATTATTTTATGAGAAGGATAATCGAGAGGTAGTCCTTAATGATGGTAGAGTACACTGAAAGGGGTAATGCAAATTGGAGGAAGTCTGAGTACAAGTAAAGAAATAATTGAATAACTATGTAAAATTAATGAATAAAAAACATGAAGTATTTTAAGATCAGTAATGATGAAAAAGACTTATATCTAAAATATGAAAAGAGACTTCTGGCAACTTGTTCAACAAAAATAACATTTACCAAAATATAGTCGAGGAGCAATCCAGAGGTTGAAGATTAACAAAGCACCAGCAGTTAATAGGATTACAAGTTAAATTCCATGGGATATTAGTCAAGGTGTGAAAGGAAGTTATATATATATATATATATATATATATATATATATATATATATATATATATATATATATATATATGTATATATATGTATGTATGTATATATATATATATATATATATATATATATATATATATATATATATATATATATATATATATACATATATATATATATGTATATATATGTATGTATGTATATGTATATATATATATATATATATATATATATATATATACACACACAGTATATGTATGTATATATACATATATATATATATATATATATATATATATATATATATATATAAATATACACGTGTGTGTTTGTTTGCGCAAACATTCATTAAATCAACATCTTGACACGTGATGATTGCATGCACAAGTACTTCCCATGCAATATAACTCGTTTGTACGCACCCACCTCAGTGCCATCGGATTGGCAAATGCAGTTTGGCAATATCCGTGTTATATTATATGCAATCCCTCACATCACATAACTGTAAGACTTTCTTACATATTTTAAATAACTTTGCTTTTCTTAATAAGGATGTTATGGTTAGGTCATTTAAAAGTAAATAATACCCATTTGAACAAGGGTATGTCTGAGGAATGTATTTTTTAGTCAGTGCGAGCCGTTTCCTTGAACTAGTTAATAAGATTCAGTTGACAATCATTATAAAAAATGTGGTTTCTAATTTCAAAATTTTTATAAGAGATACGAAATACGCATCCAAAATGTTCCTACCAACACCTTGACATTTAATCCGTAAAGATATTCTAAATTTTCTAAGGTCAAAGGTGTATCAGGATCGCCATGTAACAGTCAACAGAACAAAAAGAAAAGACAACAGCTAAAAAAGCTGTACCACACTTAATGATTCAAAGAATTTCAAATAAATTTTTCGTGATCTGACTCAGTAGAGTTTCTCAAAAGTTGTTTTGCCGTCTCTCCCTAATGCTGATGCTCGTCTTGTTTGCTATTGACATAAGGTTTAAAGGTCACTCGTGAATGTTACAGGTAAAGAACAGTGACATTGCCCTAGCAGTTAGGACAATGCTCTAGAGACTGACCATATATACATATCAGCGCCAAAGGCCCCTCTCCGCCCAAGCTAGGACCAGGGAGGACCAGACAATGGCTGCTAATGACTCAACAGGCGAACCTATAGGCACCCGTAAAACCCCCATTCTTATCTCACAAGGATGGTGAGGTTGCATCAACTAATGGAACTAACGAATTTTAGCAGCACTCGAACCCCACTCTGGCATTCACCAGGCAAGGACGTTACCATAGGCTACCACAAACCACAGCTGATGTATCTTCTTCAATGGCTATTGTGCTTTAGACTTTCTCAGGAATCACAGTCATCTTGTGCTGCTGGAATTTTATCCATCTCCACAAAATGCATCTCAAAGTTTCAGACCTTTACAATCAGTAACAAACTGCAGGAACAATCGGCATTCTCTGCAACAAACGTGTAACTTGCCCTTGAAAAGCTGAATCTCAATCATCTTTGTTATGCAAAATCTCGAGAGACGGGTAACTCCACAATGCCTTGGTACATCCAAAATGTAATGCAAATATGAAACTAGTATTGGATTTTTTGAGTAAATCCAAAGAAAGCCACACATTTGTCTCTTGAAATAAAGAAGGGTATGGACACTGAAGGAAAAGTGAAGTAAGGTGATAATTACTAAGCCTGGAAGAAGAGGGGCATTTCTTAAATATTCAATTTCTCTTATATACTGGATAAACAAAACTGAACACTGAATAAAACACATTAAGAATTTATCTTGTATGAGATCATAATTATCAACTGTAGTAACCTTTAAGCCTTCAAGAAGATAAAAAAACAAAAAAAATAGTCGCAATAAAGAACAAATGTGTTGAATGTTTCTTTGCCTACTTGAGTAAATCCTATATGAAATTAATCATTCATAAAAGGCATCAACATACAAAATAGACATCAAGTTTCCCAAAGATTACTCTGCCAAGAAATTTCATTAATCATTATTTCCTATAAAATGAAAGGCAAATTTATGGTAATAAATCAGTTTTAAATTGGTAACCGAACTTGCCGAGCATGAACTTGAAAGCACAAATTAGATTAATTATGCAAAACTTTATACAGAGTGATCTGGATTATATATATATATATATATATATATATATATATATATATATATATATATATATATATATATATATATACGGTCTGTAAATACGTGCAGATGAAATAATCTTGCACATCGAGTCGATTTCTCTCTCTCTCTCTCTCTCTCTCTCTCTCTCTCTCTCTCTCTCTCTCTCTCTCTCTCTCTCTCTCTCTCTCTCTCTCTCTCAAACTTCATTCATATACAAAACTTAAACAAACATGAGTTTATCATGTGAATAAGATTTTAGCAAACTCGATATGGTTCAAATGAATTTAAGGTTTGAAAGAAAGTTTTCTTAATACTGTATATTATGTGCTGGTAGTTATAGCAAATACACCTAGGCATAAGTAACTTGTTAAATATTTACTGTATTAACCTATACTATTTTTATGAAGGTTTCAACATAGTGTAAATTCTTGTTAGAATTATGCACATTTCACTGTAAATGTTACCTTTTCTTACCATACACATACTTCAAAAGAAATTTTAATGGCATTCTGTAAAAAAAAAAAAAACATCCACGA
>NC_090729.1:156435061-156447561 GCF_036898095.1 Palaemon carinicauda
ATATATATATATATATATATATATATATATATATATATATATATATATTATATATATATATATATACAGTATATATATATATATATATATATATATATATATATATATATATATATATATATATATATATATATACATTATATAATGTATATATATATATATATATATATATATATATATATATATATATATATATATGTGTGTGTATATATAAATACATACATATATATACATAGAAGTGTATGTTCGTATATATATGTATGTGTATATATATATATATATATATATATATATATATATATATATATATATATATGAGAGAGAGAGAGAGAGAGAGAGAGAGAGAGAGAGAGAGAGAGAGAGAGAGATTTTGAAAGAAAATAGGAGGCTACTTTAATGCAACTTACAAAATAAAGGAGCTCACTTAATAAGTTCATTGAAATTTTAAACATTTGCATCTTAATGATATCCTCCACTTCAAAACAATTACGTGACAAATCTTAAAAGGCTTTCGGTGACTTTCAGCTAAAAACAAATATTATTATGTTCAACAGACGATGCCATTTTTCACGCATTTTCGAGTCAGAAGTTCAATCACAATACGACTTCATCGTGGAGTACAAATCAAACAATTGAGTGAAGTTTATAAATGACTCTTGAAGATTTTCTCTTATATTCAATGGAATGACCCGAGCGAATGTTCTTGAATGATGGACTCTGTGAAGACAACTATGAATGTAAAACACATTTGCATTGAATGTGTAATCATTAATGCGTGCAAATGCATGTAGATGCATTCAACATTGTTAAAAATGGTTCGTGGATATAAAATAATGCAATCTCACTTAAATCCTCCATCTTATAAATGTTGTTGAGGACATAAGCTTGTGACCTTGAATTCAGATACAAACAACGCCACGACCCGAATTTTGGTTCGACTTCTGAACAATTACATCTTGAAAATTGTGGGAAATTCACGTCAAGTAAATATAACAGAAAAAAATAAAGTAGATTACAGAATTAAAACAGTTTAAAACAAAGCAGACTAAAGAAATAATGTGTTCATCGAGCAAAAAAAAAAAAAAAAAAAAACTGCTTTATCAGTTTAAAAAATAACTTTTGATAAAAAGTTCAAATAACACTAACGAGGATTCCCGAATGAGATAAGAGATAGGTAATCAACCCCAAGAGTGAATTATGAATCTAGCTTGGATTGTGAAGGTACTAGCAGATCAAACTAGATTAAATATAAATGCTTGACTTCAAACCTAGTTCTATTGGATACATCTTAATTCATTTCACATAAAATCACAGCTGTTCGGTCAACTTATAATCAAATTCAGCGTAGTACCTCAACTTCATCAAATCAACAAAATAATCTATATTCAAAATCTGACCAATTAATCTGGACATTAAAATCAAGCCTTTTTCCTATATCAAAACATAATCCAACACTAACGTGTAAACCAAGTCAAACCATGCTCATGAAACAAATTTTCAATAAAACCAGCCATAAAAGCAGACAAGTTTCCAACCCCTGCCTTTTCTATTCATAGTAATATCTAAACAGTGATAATTTTCTAGCTAGAACAACAGACAACCTTTCGCTAAACGTCGCCTGTCATATGCAAAGACGTTGGCATAGACTCCATGTCAAGAAAGGAGACCTCGATGTCAGGTTGCCATAGAACTCCAAATCAAACAATCAAGGAGATTTGTTAAAGTAAAATTACACTGGTTTGTGTACATATCCATACCAGAAGCGTATTTTATATATTTAAAAATACCTTTAAAAAAGATCTTAGAATTTCCTGTTCATTTGTAAACTAGATTATTATGTTCAACCTTTTCAATAACAGTGACAATTTCAATATATGGAGGCACATTAATGGTTGGATATTTCTTGACAATATAAAGGCAAGCAACGCAAAAAAAAATGTACACGAAGATGGAAAGGTATGATGGGTCGTATGCGACCCCTACAGCATTTTCAAAACCTGTTTTTTCCCCATAAATCATCAGCTGTCTCGAATATGGAAGTGATCGACCTGCAAGGGGTGACTAGTCTACATGCCATTGTCTGCTTTAGGACTGATTCTCGTCTAACTTCCCTCCTTCCCCGTTTTTTCACCCCCCCCCCCCCCCCAGGGGTCGACCTCGACCCTGACATACCTTTATAGGGGTGAGTGATCAAACAGCAAAGTTATTACGTAATTATAAATTGTCGAACAGTGTTGATACTTGTTTGGTTCTTTATAGTTAGAAAGTGTGGATGGATGGTGTGTCTACCACTTGCATGACATTGGTTTTGGCTTAGATGCCATATATTGCCATGAGGTCCATTTTCCCTAAAATGCTAATTTCTGATTTTTTTTAATTTTTTGCAAATTTGATTTTTTTCTATTTATTTTGAATTTATCTTCAATAATGGCCAGCAGGCAGTATTCCCTCGGCATGGATGTCATCAACACACTTCTAATGGAGTTAAAAAGAGATGTTGATGATAATATGGAGTTTGCAACCCCATTCTTCATTTCAAGTGGTAGATTGGGCTGTAAGAGTTGTTGCGGTGTGCGGCCATTTTGTTGACATACCCGAAAGGTAAGTTGGCATATCTCTATATATTCTTGTTCTGTATTGAATTCGTGATATTTTGGTGTATTTTAATGCATAAATATCATATTTTGTAGGAGATACAATGATTTTCATAAGAAATTTACATTGTGAAACTAGGCCGTCAAAAAATGACCTTTAGATTTCGCCCCTGATATAACAGTAAATTACATCTTAGTGCACATTTTATTATGTATTTCTGTTCTAGGATAATATGAGTTTATTCTATAAAAAAAATTAGACTCTTCCTATTTCATATGGGTACCCAAAAAAATTAATGAAATTTGGACAAATTTTTTTGGCCAAAAAAAGTTACCCTTTTTTTCTCATTTCAGATCTTGACTTCTATGGGTCCAACTCATTTCCAGCAATTACACGCTGTTGCTTTGCCATCTAAGAAGGTGTCCCTAAAGGGATTTATGTGTATATGTATATTTCTATTTTTTTTTAATATTTACGTTGTCTTTTTTTTGTATACTTAAATTTTTAATATATTTCCAATAAATAGTTATTTTGTAGATGGGTATCATTTATATTTTCAGTAGTTTTTAGCATTCTTTGAAGTATTTTTAGCAAGTCAAACAATACAGATTGATGCATAACTAAATTTTTCCTGAATTTTTTTCGGAGTCGGGGTCACGCGCGACCGAGTATACCCTTAAAGGGGTGTCCGAGGAGCGTACCTATCCAGGGTATAGCAAATGCTTATTTGCAGAGAGAGAGAGAGAGAGAGAGAGAGAGAGAGAGAGAGAGAGAGAGAGCATTGACAATAAATGCTTAGTCGTTTGTTAAAAAGATTCTAATTTTTCATTTTCTTAGGCAACAACGACAATCACGTAAAACAACCAGAACAGAAGCACGAAATTCACACAGCACTGAAAGGGAAGCTATTGTGGATCACAAGAAAAAGCCAAGAAGGTGGGGCGTGTTTAAGGGGGGGGAGAGAGAGAGAGAGAGAGAGAGAGAGAGAGAGAGAGAGAGAGAGAGAGAGAGAGAGAGAGAGAGAGAGAGAGTGTGTGTATTAAGTAAGAAATGCAGGTAAATTAAATAACGAAATGAAATTTACCTTACGCCATTTCTAGTGCTTTATGACAATGACAATATCATAATTTAGTTAAGAAACATTATTAAGTCTTCGATTCATTAAAATACTATTTTTGGGCTCAAGCCATGACGTCCTGATGGAAGGTTCCTTCAGTAGCTTCCTAGGGTATATTTAACTACAGTGTATATTCCCAGAGAATTAAACTAAAGGTTATCACAGAATTCTAACTTCTGGTGTGAGTACCCTAAAGGTTTCCCTCTAGGATATCGTATATCAACAGGGGACGCATGTATTAACACACCACATAGCTATCTGCACCCCATATAGAGTTAACACTTCGATATGGAAAGGTGGTTGAATAACTGGGGAGCCGTTCCACAGTTACACTCGTCCGTGGCTTCTTTTGGTACTCGAGACATAAACAAACGGGCGCCATTGCTAAATGACGTCACGTCCGTCCTCACCCTTTCGCCTGTAGCTCCTTTGCTTAGTCGGATTTTTCCCAAGTGCTTACTTTATCTGCTTACTTCGCCATTATGTCGCTACCTTCAGCCTCGCCTTCTTCTGGAAAGTTGAGTACCAGGTCCCAGTATTGTTTAAATAAGCTCTAGCCGTAAAGTAACTTCTACTTTTCGTAAAATATTGTGTTTTGTGGCAGAGCTGTGCCGATACCGGACGCGCCATTTTATGGTGCCGCTGTTCATGTTGCATGCTTTATTTAGTTAGCCAGAACAGCCCTCTCCGGTCATTTAACTAATTAATATTATTAGTTATTTAGTCTTCATAGCTAGGAAATATTTATATCGTGTTTTAGCACTCGTTAGACTCGGTCGCTGTTCGACCCCATACTAGATCGCTAGCTTAACCCCTAGGCTGGACAGCCTAGTGCTTGTTTTCATGCATGATATATACCAGTGTTCCTAGGTTAAGTTATGAAGATTGTTGCATTATTAAACATACTATTTACTGTGATGTAAGTGTTTTCGCCTCCGGGGACCATATAAGGGACAGTGTCGATTGTGTATCATCCCCTCCTAACCTAATGTAGGAACCCCTATATGCTCCCTAATCCCCCTGCCTGCGGGCATTCCCTCTGAGTAGTCTTGCTTTCCCTTCTATATAGGGAAATCTTGTCTACATCGAGAGTATTTATCGCTTCTCTGCCTCCCCTAAGGGAATGACCCTCCCTTAGGGTCGTGCCTGAGAGATTAGGAAAGGCCCTGCCCTTCCTTAGTTGCACCTGGTTGGGTTACTCCTTCCTCCTTGTGACTAGCGATGTGTCTTTCAAGCCTTCCTAGCCTAGGAGTTAGTCCTCCTACTCTAGGTTAGCTCTGGGGGTTGACTCTGCCTTATTATAGTTTGAGACGGTACATCTGTACCGTTCTCATTCTGGGCTACCTACCCTAGGTTAGGGAGCGTTCTCCCTTACCTTGGTGGCCGTTCTCATACAGAGTCTCCTCTTTGGAAAGACCTATTCTTCTCCCTCCCCACCTATTCCTTTGAAGTAGGCTTGCCTACACACATCTGTCCTTAGTCCTACAACTCCTCCCTTGGGTGGAGTGGTAGGGCTAGTTGTTCTCCTGCTGAGCTGGCCGCTCTGGTACACATACCCTTCATAGCGTTCTATGGGGTTGTTGCCGGCGGCGGTCCTGCCGGCGGGGGATTCCCCCCTCTAGAGTGCCCTCTAACCCTCCCTTGGGTTACCCCAGGCACCCGGCCTACTGCCGGCTCCCTACCGCCGGATGTTACGAGTATCCACTCCTATCATGAGTGCACTCTCTCCGGAGGGATGCCGGAGGGGTATAGGATCTAACCCCTTCCCTCCCTCCTTACCTTTCTCTCCTTCTATCCTGGTGCCGGTCCCTTGCCATCTCTATTGCCGGCGATAACCGCCACTACCTCAGTTGACATCCTTTCATAAGATTCCTTCCCCCTCTAAGACGTCAGCCTTCCGTGTGCCGGAGGCTGCCGCCTTCCGTTGGCTTACCGCCGACGTCCCACCCTTCGTTTTACCTAGTAACAGCCAGCCGACTTCCGGAGCCAGACACCCACATGCCGGCATTGATTGCCGGCAATCTAGGTATACGACAATATACACATATATCTTATGAATTGATCCAAGGCTCGCCATGCCGTCATCCTTCGGCTGCCGGAGCCGCCGCCCCCTGCCGACGACCCGCCGCTGTGCCGGCGGTCGCCACGATTGTATTATCCTTTAGATACTCAGTGTGTCTGTCTTGATGCCTTCCACCCTGCAGGACCGGCCTCCGGTGTTCCGTCGGTCTGCCGGCACCCTCATGAGACGTTAAGGGACATGCACCCCTTCCATGCCTGCCGGTAACATGCTGACAGTCGATATACTGCAGCCAGATGGCTTGCCCACTTGTATATAGGTATTGTCTTACCATCCAAGATTGTGGCTATGCTATTTGTTTGCACATTAAAATATTCCAGCATACTCTGTGTGTCTTAGCGCAGTCGATTTCCGGAACCTACATTTAATAAGGGGTTTATCCTATACCCCTTCTCCTCCAGGGATCTGCGGACAATTTCTGTTAGAAGCCTAGCTTGGCTCATCCATATGGATTTCCCTCATTGTGACCTTAGAACACAAAAGAAATTGTCTACGGCTGGGCGGGATTCACAAGTATGTGTCTATCTACTTCCTTTCCCGCTCATTAATCTGAAGCATTGAAAGACTTTATAATTGAATTAATTTTAAATTTAGATGTTAATTATCTTGATTTTAGAGTAATGTAAGTCATTCCTATGCCTTCCATGTACTCATGATTTCTTTCTTTTACAGGAAGAGTATATGAAGTGTGAGAGCAACTTCTGCGGGGTGAAGCGCCGAACTTCTACGGGCACAAGGCGTGCCGGACCCACTCCCCCTGCGCCGCCAAGAAAGGCGACCTGAAGTATTGGGACCCGCAGAACTGCACAGTCTCCAAGAGTCGTTTGGTCGAGGCGTTTGACGATCCTCCATCTGCGGAGGCAAGGGACAACGCTAGAGAGAAGCTACGCAAATGGGTGCGTGGCTTCCAGAAGAACGTCACCGGACCGTATCTTCCCAAAAACGACTTGAGGGCCTTGCTTTTCCCAAAAGCATCCAAAGACTCAGTGGCCCCCGTGATCAGATTCCCACCGTCCAGATCGTGGTGGAACCTGACGTTGTCATGGCTCAGTCCATGCATGAGTGCCATCTAGATTCCGACAACGTGGAACGTATGTCGGAAGTGTCGGAAGAAACGGAGAAGAACCTCATGGGCGAGGAACTCGACTATGAGGTAGATCAGGTGGAATACCCTGATTCGGAGACCGAGGTCGCTCCTGCTCCCGCAGCAACTCCTGCACCGTCCAAGGAACCTGTTCCTTCGACTTCTGCCACCCCGGACCCTCTTCCACCGGCCACTCGAGAGGTCTTCAAGATGCTTGAAGCCCTCATGGAAAAGAAGCTACGAGAAACTCAGGAGCAATTCCGGACGACTCTCGTCAGTCTTAAGCAACCGAAAAGGATTTTGGTTAAGGACCTCCCCACCTGCTCGGAAGCTAACCCATGGAGATACGCCGAGAATATGCCAATTACAACTGGCAAAATCTACATTAGTGAAAGGGTTGGCTCTATCTTGCTGGAAGAAGTGGAGTTCTTCCCAAATTTCGAGGCTTATCCGGACTGTTACGTCCGACTCAGGTCCGAACCAGCCTCAAAGGAAGAGACCGAATCGAAGGAAGTTATCGTGTTCGATCTCGCGAAGGCCCAAGCTACGTTAGCCCAGGCGGTGAAGAGTAGGTGATTCACCAACTCCAAGATGCCGGCGCTTAGCAAGAAGCATACAACCTTCGTTGCGCCAAATGCTGCCACCTTCCCCTTCATCGAAAAGGCCTTCACAGCGGTCTTAAAGGCAGTGGAGGAAGGGAAACCTTGCCCTGCACTGGAGGAGTGCAGACCCTTCTCCATTACTGTTCCCCCCGATGACATCCAGTCAACCTTCACGGTAGGGAAACTAGAGCCTGACGTAGCCGGTCATCAATTTAATGAGGACCTCCCGAGGCTAAATGATCACCTCCTTCGTAGAGAACAGGATACGAAGGAGAGGCTTGCCACGTCGCTGTCCCACCAGGTACAGCTTGAACTTATGGCCGGGGATACTAGAATCCCAGACTTTTATATGGTCCTAGCCAAATCGCACTTAGCGACTGTAACAAAGGACCTACATAGCTTCACTAGGTCTCACAGAGCCTGTCGTGAATTCGTGTTCGCCGACGCAATGGTGAAACACGAACCCCGGAGGCTGATTTCCTCCAATATCTGGGGCAAGTATCTCTTTCCATCTTCTTTGGTGAAAGAGATTGTAGACAAAGCCGCCACGGAGAATAGGAACCTTCTCCATAAGTGAAGCATGTCACAAAAGAGGAAGTCCTCTCAGGATGATGGCCCTCAGCCTAAGAGGAAAACTTCCAAGCCGAAACCCTAGCAACGTCAACAGAGACGGCAGTTTCCGGGTCCCGCTACTCTCCAAGTGGCTACGCAGCCACAACAGACTTTTCAGTTGGTCCCCCAACCGGTGGTGTCGCAGTCACCGGTCTTCACCCCTGCGTATGAGCAACACTCTACTACCTTTCGTCCCAGAGGTAGGGGCTTAAGCAGAGGCTCCGGCAGAGATTCTTCTCGCCGTTCCTTCAGAGGCAGACGAGGAAGGGGAGCTAGCGGCCGAGGTGGCAAACCCTCGGGACACCAGAAGCAATGAAGTGCTTCCGGTGGGAGGAAGACTCCGCCAATTCCAGGATCGTTGGACCTTCGATCCCTGGGCTCACAGCATCGTCAAGAAGGGACTAGGCTGGAGCTGGACTCAACCACCCCCAGCCTTCCAGCAATTCTTCCAACAGTCAACCCCCTCCTGGAAGAATATGTCCTAGAACTCTTGAACAAGAAGGTGATCAGGAGGGTAAAGTCAACCAGGTTCCAAGGGAGACTATTTTGCGTTCCCAAGAAAGACTCCGACAAACTCAGAGTCATTCTAGACTTATCCCCTCTTAACAAGTTCATTGTGAGCAACAAATTCAAGATGCTGACTCTGCAACAAATAAGGACCCTTCTGCCTCAAAGGGCCTACACGGTCTCCATAGACCTGGCGGATGCCTACTGGCACATTCCAATGAATCATTACGCTTCCTCCTATGTAGGATTTCGACTCCAAAGGAAAAGTTACGCCTTCAGGACCATGCCCTTCGGGCTCAATGTGGCTCCACGGATCTTCACCAAGCTGGCAGACGCAATCGTCCAACAGCTCCGTCTTCAGGACGTCCAAGTGATGGCCTACCTAGACGACTGGTTAGTCTGGGCGACATCGCCCGAAGATTGTGTAAGAGCCTGCAATAAAGTCACCCAGTTCCTAGAGCATCTGGGATTCAAGATAAACACCGAGATATCTCGCCTCTCTCAAGCTCAGAAGTTCCAATGGTTGGCAATCCATTTGGTCCTTTCCATCCCACAGAAGAAAAGGAAGGAAATAGCAGGGTCTGTCAGAAGACTTCTAAAATCCAAACGGATCTCAAGACGACAGCAGGAAGAAGTCCTCGGCTCTCTACAGTTCGCCTCTGTGACAAACCCAGTGCTTCGCGCACAGCTAAAGGACGTTTCGCATCCATCGCTCGAAGAGACCTCAAGAGACGGCTTCCAAACAGACTTCGCTCACTTTTAAAGCCGTGGTCGGAAGCAAAGGCCCTGAAAAGGTCCATTCCTCTTCAACACCCGCCTCCATCGATCAACATCCACACGGACGCTTCACTGGAGGGTTGGGGAGGTCACTCCCACCAACGACAGGTTCAAGGAACATGGTCTCCCGTATTCAAGACGTTTCACATCAACATCTTGGAGGCCATGGCAGTTCTTCTCACCCTGAAGAAACTCTCCCCGCCTCCCTCGATCCACATTCGTCTGACTCTGGACAACTCGGTGGTAGTCAGATGTCTCAATCGTCAGGGCTTGAGATCGCACCAGATAAATCAGGTACTTCTTCATATCTTTCGTTTGGCAGAAAAGAAGAAATGGCACCTGTCTGCAGTTCACCTACAAGGATTCCGCAACGTGACAGCGGACGCTCTAT
Source organism: Palaemon carinicauda (assembly GCF_036898095.1). Lineage (NCBI taxonomy): Eukaryota > Metazoa > Arthropoda > Malacostraca > Decapoda > Palaemonidae > Palaemon > Palaemon carinicauda. The sequence continues at coordinate 156,444,827 of NC_090729.1, forward strand.
CAAGGACAAGCCCAATAGAGTCGGAATGGTCTCTAGACGCAAGGTCATTCTCCTTCATTTCTCACCAAGTCCCGGAACTTCAGATCGATCTCTTCGCGACGAGCGACAACAATCAACTTCCTCGATATGTGGCCCCGTACGAGGACCCCGAGGCAGAAGCAGTGGAAAGTCCTCTCCAAACTGAGAACCTTCAAAGGGACAGCGGCCCTAGTGGCCCCCAAGTGGCCCCGGAGCAATTGGTACCCTCTGGTCCTGGAGCTGCAGCCCACGCTGATCCCCCTACCGGGCCCAGTTCTCTCTCAACAAGTACAGAAGTCGACTGTCTTCGCTTCATCACTGAAAGTCAGGGACCTTCATCTCATGATTTTCTCTCCTTAGCCGCAAAGAAAAGGTTTGGGATCTCGAAGAAAAGCTTAGACTTCCTCGAGGAATACAAGACTGAATCTACAAGACGGCAATACGAATCTTCCTGGAGAAAGTGAGTCTCTTTCGTCAAGGCAAAAGATCCTGCGGAAATCACCATTGATTTTTGTATGTCCTTCTTCATTCACCTTCATAGACAAGGCTTAGCGGCCAACACCATTTCCACCTGCAAATCGGCTTTGACTAGACCACTCCTGTATGCCTTCCAGATTGATTTGTCTAGTGATATCTTCAATAAATTACCAAAGGCATGCGCTAGACTATGCCCAGCACCTCCACCAAAACCTATCTCCTGGTCCCTGGACAAGGTTCTCCATTTTTCCTCTAACCTGGACAATGATTCGTGCCCTCTAAAAGACTTGACTCAAAAAGTTATCTTCCTTTTTGCTCTCGCCTCGGGAGCCCGAGTCAGTGAAATAGTGGCATTATCAAGAGAAGAGGGTCGTATCCTGTTCGCAGATACAGGAGAGCTTACCCTCTTCCCTGATCCGACATTTCTCGCTAAGAATGAACTACCCACCAAGAGATGGGGCCCTTGGAGAATCTGCCCCCTGAAAGAAGATGTCTCTCTATGCCCAGTGGAGAATCTTAAGGTCTATCTTCGAAGAACTTCAGACTTCGGTGGAGGACAACTCTTCAAAGGAGAAACATCGGGTAGCGACCTGTCACTGAAACAACTAAGAGCGAAAATCATCTACTTCATTCGCAGAGCGGATCCTGACAGTACACCCGCAGGTCATGATCCTAGAAAAGTCGCGTCTTCTCTGAACTTCTTCCAGAGTATGGATTTCGAAAGCCTCAAGAGCTTCACAGGCTGGAAATCATCAAGCGTTTTCTTCAAGCACTATGCAAAACAAGTGCACGAAGTTAAACATTTCGTGGTAGCCGCAGGTAGTGTTATGAAACCTGCTGTTAACTCTGCATAGAACAGAGAGTTACTTGGGACTTTAACTCTACGGGTACCTGTGCTGACCCTTTTGTGATACATAGTGATTTCATGGACACTTAGTGTTTCTAATAGACTGTTCTTACCAAGGTGAAATGTCATAGACTTTACATGAGTGCCACATGCCCTAGGGCATGATGTGTTTTCTTTGAAAAAGACTGACGTTCCTCTGGAACTTGTGTTTCTAAAAAGTAAAGATTTCTTTTCAGATTCAAGATTGAAGTCTTTATTTTCTATGTACATTATTCTTTATTATTGTAAATAAACTTTACATTTATTATTGTAATTACTACCACAATAATCTGCAGTCTTTGAAATAAAATGTCTGTTTTATTCCATGTACGTCTCTCTCCGCTCCTATTCTTTATTAAGAAATGTACGAATGTTATAGTTTCATTTACCCCTTTGTCTCTAAATGAGAAGAATAATATATGTAATTGTATTATATACTCACTCATGCCTTGATAATATTCCTACCTGAATATTAACCTTTGTCCTACCTCCGAGACCAGATTGATCTCTCCTCCAGGGAGTGTAGTAAATGTTATTTACTTACCTATGCTTGATAATATTCCTACCCGAATATTAACCTTAGTCTTGTCTCCGAGTCCAGCACGAACTCTCCGCAGGGTGAGTAGCTCTTCAATGATCGCTTCGAGATGTTACTATCGTCCACCAGGACTTCTCTGCCAGGGGGGCAAGAAGCTATTTCTTCACGGAATCTCTAGTAAGGACATGTTACATACCTCTATTCGAAGCCCTTGGCACTTGCATTTAAAAGGGGAAAAATTCCACGATATATTAATTCTCTGGTACACTTCCATCAGGACGTCATGGCTTGAGCCCAATCTATTTTTGGGTGATATAGCCATGACGTCCTGATGGACCCTCCCGTCTATTCTAGTCTAGCCTTTCATGCCCCGCCCTGACCTGCTGTATCATGGAGATTAGCAAAAGCTGGGCTCAGGATGAGGACAGACGTGACGTCATTTAGCAATAGCGCCCGTTTGTTTACGTCTCGAGTACCAAAAGCAGCCACGGATGAGTGTAACTGTGGAACGGCTCCCCAGTTATTCAACCACCTTTCCTTATCAAAGTGTTAACTCTATATGGGGTGCAGATAGCTATGTGGCGTGTTAATACATGCGTCCCCTGCTGATATACGATATCCTAAAGGGACACCTTTAGGGTACTCGCACCAGAAGTTAGAATTCTGTGATAACCTTCAGTTTAATTCTCTGGGAATATTCACTGTAGTTAAATATACCCTAGGAAGCTACTGAAGGAACCCTCCATCAGGACGTCATGGGTATATCACCCAAATATAGATTTTTCGCTTCGCTCAAAATCCGTTTTTTAAGCAGTA
>NC_090729.1:156452561-156480061 GCF_036898095.1 Palaemon carinicauda
ATATATATATATATATATATATATATATATATATATATATATATATATATATATATATATATATATATATATAAACAAACAGGAAAAGTTACAACACTGAAAAAATAGTTCACAACTGCCGTTTAAATAAGGGTGACTAAAGAAATTTACCCTGGCGAGAGACTTCAATGCTCACAGGGCACCTAACCAACCTAATATTTTTAGAGATCTTTTCTGCCTCAGTTTCAATGATATTAGTTCACAAACGATACAACAAAACTAATGAATGAAATAGTCATCTTTCAATTAAATTCTAAGATAATGTAAAGTGGGTTCAAAATATCTGATCAGCATATACCTGCCATAAAATATTATTTTTTCAGTAAATTATAAAGCCTAAAAATTATTCAAACCAGATAATTACCTATAATAATAATTAAATAATAAAATATATACTAAATAGAAGTATAATTGTTACAAATATCTATAAAGATAACCCAGACATTAATACAGGGGGATATTAATCAAAGATTAGCACAAGAATACGCTTTTGATAAAAATCATGTAGGAAGCCCCGTCTTTATATATGATGTGGCGAAGTCGTGAAATGGAGTGAACGATGCGGAATGATGCAGAAAAATGCGGAAAGATGAGTGAACGTGTCGTGATCTTGTCGTGAACTAGTCCTGCCAATTCGTGACATGTCCTGAACGTGGCGTGAATTTGTCGTGAACTATGCTTGAACGTGTCGTGAACTTGTCGTGAACAGTGCAGGAACCTCCCAGTGCGTGCCAGAAATGCGTGCAAGTGTCAGGGGGGCTTAACAGCAATTATTACGAAAACTTTGGGAACATGTCCATGCATAGAACTCTCCAGTAAATGGAACTTTTATCATGCATGAATTACCTAAGACCACATTTCCACCATCACAATTTTAACGCCAAGTCGTAGCAATGCTGTGAGAGATTTGTAATATCCAGACATACATGTCGTTCCAGACCTAGGAATTCGGGGTGGGTGGTGCCGATGTCAGGGCTGCTCACTACACTCGGTATCATACATATTCTTTACTTTCTAGTCAGCCTTCTCCATATTCATATGTCTTGTATATTTGGTTTTCCTTCATGTCATTCAACAATTTATCTTTCCACCTGAACTTGGCTTTCCCATCCTTCATCTGCCCTCCACCTCCATGTTCATAAGCCTTTTACAGACGTGTTCATCTTCTTTTCTCATGACATGGCCAAACCATTTCAGTCTTCTCTAATACATTGACTGTCCCCCTGATAAATTTTACAGTCTATATCAAACAAGGCTGGCATCTTAACAATACTGAGGGGCGTTGTACGGGCATTATGGATATATAATACAATAGTGATCATCATGGAAATTAACTTTTGGCAAGCTGACAGACGATAATCCACCAAGATTTATTAGCCTTGGCACAAATCAGTGTAAATCATCGAGAAATGGGACCAATGCTTGAGAGTAGAACAACTCCAATATAGTTCCAATATAGTTTTCGAATATCATAATCATTTATAACAGGGAAAACCATAATCTACGTCTATATCTATCCTATCTGAAGCCAGAATTCTCAGGATATTCGGATACTATTTCTATTCACTATTCTTCCACCAAGTTATAAGATTTCTGAATGCGCCTTACTTTCTCTAATTATGGTCACCAATAGAATTTTACCTTACCATAGACTTTATAATGCAGAATGGCGCCAATTCTATACCTACCGAATATAGCAAACGCAGCATGAGGGCATCAAGACTACGTCGGGCTCAAGCCTGTTAGTTCCTACAACCAGCATCGTCATGTAGACATACTTCTGTCGGCAAAAAGTGCTCACATCACCAGTGTTGGGTATTCCAATGTCGCAAGGTTTGCCTTTCCTGCAATACGTGTGAAAGATAAAACGAAGTTCTTCAAAGTAGAAAATGGTTGTTATCAATTTCTCCTTTTATAACTAAAGGGGCTGGACAGAAGGACTTTTTTCACGATGAGTTGAATTGCATGGGTGATTATAATTACTGAATGTTGAAAGAGCAAGGAATATAATGGCAAATGGCTTCATTAATTATTACCGATTGTAAATAATTTTGAAGAAATAACAAAGGTGATTTAAATCTACACGCGTTGTCAAAATCATCGGAAGATATCTCTAATGGGATAGTATTATTCAATAAAGAGTTACATTACATTACACTTTAAGTCTTAAGAATTTTTTTCTGCAATGTACCCAAAAAAACTTTTGATGAGAAATGGTTTTAAATGTCATATTCACGAAAAAGCTGTAAAATGTTTTCTTAGAGAGCAAGTCTTATTTGGTATAACATATCGTTTGAAATTATTTATTATTCCTGTGCTTTAAAAGGGAATTTCAGTTTTATTATCACTTCCCAGCTGTATAAGTAACCAGTTTCAGACAAACAACTGGATATTGAGCATACTTGCAAGAAGTTTCAAGCCATTTCGTCTCCCTTTCGGAAGACTAAATGTCTAGAAACTGAGAAAATATGCTAATATTTCTGTTCTAATAATATTTCATTTTAATCGTTCATTACTTCTCTTCCAATTTATTAACTTCCTTATTTCCTTTCCTCACTGGTCTATTTTCCATCTTGGAGCCTTTGGGCTTACAGCATCCTAGTTTTCCAATTAGGGTGGTTGCTTAGCAAGTAATAATGATAATAATAATAATAATAATGATAATAATAATAATAATAATAATAATAATAATAATAATAATAATAATAATAATTTTGTGTATTCAACATCCACAGTTATATACGTTGTATATTTTAAGATGGCGAAAGCTCCAGCATTTTTTAAACATACAACGTATATAACTGTGGATCTTTAATACCCAAGATTGTTAGACACGGCATGGTGTACTATTCAAGTTATAATATCAATATCAATAACAATGATAATGATGATAATTAAAGCTGCCTTCTTACTCACCCTAAGCACATCTCGGTTACAACGGCCTGTCTGAAGTTCTCCTGGTTCACCACGAACACCCAGTCGTTTTTGTGAGTCTTCGCCCTTAGAGGGAAGATCAACCGCTCCTGATAGACGCAGGCTGGGGACTCCCTATCGCCGTCATGTGTGATGCTGGGTGTAAATCCCTTTGGGGGAGGAGGTGGAGTTAGCTACTATATATATATATATATATATATATATATATATATATATATATATATATATATATATATATATATGTATATATGTATATATACATATTTATATATAGATATACATATATATATATATATATATATATATATATATATATATATATATATATATATATATATATATATTATATATATTTATATACATATTATATTTACATATTATATGTATATATATATATATATATATATATATATATATATATATATATATATATTTATACATATATATATATATATATTTATACATATATATGTATATATATTTATACATATGGATATATATATATATATATATATATATATATATATATATATATATATAATATTTTGAATAATTTTAATATATCTAATGAAAAATAATTTTAACAACTTTAATAATTTACATAATAATTTTACAGTATGAAATATACATTTCCGTGCATATGATAGCAAAATAGATAAAATCCACATTCACAAAAAGGAAATTCATTTTAAGCCTTCGAAAAGTCTGTTTCCCTATTCGAAAAAAAAGGAGAGTAGACTAGAAACGAACTTGAAATAGTCCCTTACATCATTCAGAAAGACACTGAGCCCAGGATCGCTTGTTGTGGCCAGCAATTGATTCACCAGTCCTCTGCCGGAAGAATTATCTTTAAAACTAAGTTATAATAATTAACATTATCATCATAGATTTATTGAGGATGAGAAGCAAATAATAATCCTTTTCCAAGGTGAAGTAAAGACTGCAGAGGATATTAAAACTATGAGAAAACACCAAGTCTTGCAGAAAAGCCTATTCTGTGGGTCTTCAAAATACATAATGACTGCAAATGGCAACAAACCTTTTACGTTTAATGTCATGAGGAGCGAGTCCTATATCGATTAAGAGTTACTCAATTAGTAAGTAAATATTTAACTCCTTATTTATTACTCAAATAAAAAAGTAAGGAAAAGGTCTGTAAAAAAAAATTAGGAATATTACAAATTTAATCCTATGTTGACTCGATTTACAGTTATAGAAATACATACTGGTGTGTGTGTGTATGCATATATATATATATATATATATATATATATATATATATATATATATATATATGTATGTATGTATGTATGTATGTATGTATGTATGTATGTATGTATGTATGTATGTATGTATGTATGTATGTATATATATATATATATATGCATATGCGTTTATATAACAAATATTCTCTCTCTCTCTCTCTCTCTCTCTCTCTCTCTCTCTCTCTCTCTCTCTCTCTCTCTCTCTCTCTCTCTCTCTCTCTCTCTCTCTCTCCATATATATATATATATATATATATATATATATATATATATACATACATATATATATATATATATATATATATATATATATATATATATATATATATATATATATATATGTATGTGCGTGTCTATGTATGTGTAGGTATATCCATGCTTCCATTTTAAGTTTTTGCACCAGAAGGATGGTACCTCCCAGTATTCAGAAAGTCTCAAAAACTCTGGTAACGATCTCCAGCCGTTTGATTAAGCCCAGCTAATGCTTCTACCCATCTGCAACAATGGTGGCTGATGTATGTTGCAACGAAGGTTGAGGTTAAACTCTGGACCTTTCAAATGCATTTGCTTGAGCGATGATGTTTCACGTGCATAGGCATTTGCGCGACTTTTTTTTTCCTTCCTTTCTTTGGGCCAAAAAATATCACAGAAACGTATATGAGCGACAGAAAATTCTTGGTAAGCTGTATTTCAAATTATATTCTTTCATCTTACTTAGCAGGTCTACTCTGCTAGCACAATTACTCAGTAACAAAAATTAAGATACTATGGTATTAATTGATACCATTTAGAAATTTTAGTGACCGAATAAGTATGACAACATTGATTTAAGAAGGAAGGATGACAATAATAGATAACACAATTATAACTAATGATTCTGAAATAAACAATCTAGCTTGATGTAATTATTACCAAAAAAAAAAAAATAACATTTATGATAAACATTTTTCCTTCTACCTCAGTCAGCGGACTCGTCGCAAAAGCATAATTATAATAATAATATAATAAAATCCAAATAGATCGTGAGTTGCGAACCGAAATGAGTAACGTCAAAATCCTTAAAATTATTGTACAACGAAAAAGAAAATAAGAGAAATATGATGTAATATCCTCCGGAAATCTGTTTCAATTATTTCACAGAAAAAGTAATGCTGATGTTTAAGCACATATGGTCGTGAACTTTCTTTTGTCATTTGAAAAAAAATACCGTGTAGGATTAGGTAAACTAAGTAGAAAATTAAACATTTCAGTGTTTGAAAAAAACCACTGCTCAATTTTAGAGCATTTACGTAAACTGTGTCATATAGTCTTAGACCTGACATTTGCATATTGCTGGATTACTTCTTTACGGTTTTAAATTCCAAGATTTAAATCATTCACGAGTGTTAAGTTTCTGTGGTTTGTTCTTAGATGTCTATGATTAAATGTAAACAATTTGGCCATGAATAATACTTTCGGACAAAGCCATAGTCTTCGCATTTTTATTTAACTATCTTAATAGTCTATATAAGACTTATTTATACATGCATATACATACGTATACATATAAATATATATATATATATATATATATATATATATATATATATATATATATATATATATATATATATATGTTATATATATGATATATATATATACATATATATATAAATATATACATATTAAAGAGAGAGAGAGAGAGAGAGAGAGAGAGAGAGAGAGAGAGAGAGAGAGAGAGAGAGAGAGAGAGAGAGAGAGAGCCGAAAAAAAACAAAATTCCTCAGTAGAAATTGCCCATGAAATTACAGAATACAAAAACACCGACTTGTGCTTGATATTAACCTACGAGCGCATGAAGATGAATCCCTGAATCAGTTATAAAAACAATATTAGCTAATCACAGCAAGAGGGGAATCAAGCAAAAAAAAACAATGTGAGGGAATCATAGCAAGAATGAAATCAAGCAGAAAAAAAATCACAGTAAGGGGGAAATCACAGTAAGGGGGAAATCAAGCAGAAAGACTATATGAGGGAATCACAGCAAGAGGGGAATCAATAAAAAAACAATATGAGGGAATCACAGCGAGAGGGAAACCAAGCAACAAAACAATATGAGGGAATCACAGCAAGAAGGGAATCAAGCAGATAAAAACAATATGAGGGAATCACAGCTAGAGGAGAATCAATCAAGAAAACAATATGTGGAAATCACAGCAAGAAGGGAAACAAGTAAAAAAAGAATGAGGGAATCACAGCAAGATGGGAATGTAATAAAAAAAGGATATAAGGGAATCACAGCAAGAGGGGAATCAAGCAGAAAAACAATATGAAGGAATCACAGCAAGAGGGGTATCAAGCAAAAAACAATATGAGGGAATCACAGCAAGAACAGAATCAATAAAAAAAAGAATGAGGGAATCACAGCAAGAGGGGAATCAAGCATAAAAACAATATGAGGGAATCACAGCAAGATGGGAATCAAGCAGAAAAACAATATGAGGGAATCACAGCAAGAGGGGAATCAAGACAAAAAACAATATGAGGGAATCACAGAAAGAGGGGAATCAAGCAGAAAAACAATATAAGATAATCACAGCAATAGGAAAATCAAGCAGAAACACAATGAGGGAATCACAGCAAGAGGAGAATCAAGCAGAAAAACAATATAAGGATATCACAGCAAGATGGGAATCAAGCAGAAAAAAGAACATTATTAGCAATTCACAGCGAGAGGGAATAAGCAAAAAACAATATAAGCGAATCACAACAAGAGGGAAATCAAGCAGAAAATCAATACGAAGGAATCACAGCAAGATGGAAATCAAGCAGAAAAACAATATTAGCGAATCACAACAAAAGGGAAATCAAGCAGAAAAATAATATGAGGGAATCACAGCAAGAGGGAAATAAAGCAGAAAAACAATATTAGCGAATCACAACAAGAGGGAAATCAAGCAGAAAAACAATATGAGGGAATCACAGCAAGAGGGGAATCAAGCAGAAAAACAATATAAGATAATCACAGTAATAGGAAAATCAAGCAGAAACACAATGAGGGAATCACAGCAAGAGGGAATCAAGCAGAAAAACAATATTAGCGAATCACACAAAAGGGAAATCAAGCAGAAAAACAATATGAGGGAATCACAGCAAGAGGGAAATAAAGCCGAAAAACAATATTAGCGAATAACAACAAAAGGAAATCAAGCAGAAAAACAATAGGAGGTATTCACAGCAAGAGGGGAATCAAGCGGAAAAAACAATATGAGAGAATCACAGCAAGAGGGGAATCAAGCAGAAAAACTTTATAAGGGAATCACAGCAAGAGGGAATCAAGCAGAAACAATATGATGGAATCACAGCAAAGGGAATCAAGCAAAAAAACAATATAAGGGAATCACGGCAAAAGGGAAATCAAGGAGAAAAATAGCATGAGGGAATAAATCAAGAGGGAAATCAAGCAGAAAGGCAATATGAGGGAATCAGAGCAAGAGGGGAATCAGGAGGAAAAAAGAAACAATATGAGGGAATCACAGCAAGGGGGAAATCAAGCAGAAAAACATTAAGAAAGAATCACAGAAAGAGGGAATCAAGCGGAAAAAAAATATGGGAATCACAGCCAGAGGGAAATGAACAGAAAAACAATATGACGGAATCACAGCAAAGGGGAATCAAGCAGAAAAACAACAAGAGGGAATCACAGTAAGAGGGAAATCAAGGAGAAAAAAATTGAGGGTATCACAGCAAGAGGGGAATCAAACAGAAACAATATGAGGGAATCACAGCAAGAGGGAAATCAAGCAGAAAAACAACATGAGAATCACAGCAAGACGGGAATCAACCAGAAAAACAATTTGAGGAATCACAGCTGAGGGAAATCAAACAGAAAAACAATATGAGGGAATCACAGCAAGAGGGAAATCAAGCATTAAAACAATTACTGAATCACAGCCGGAGGGAAATAAACAGAAAACAATATGAGTAAATCACAGCCAGAGGGAAATCAAGCAGGAAAACAATATAAGGGAATCACAGCAAGAGGGTAATCAAGCAGAAAAACAATATGAGGGAATCACATCAAGATGGGAATCAAGCAGAAAAACAATATAAGGGAATCAGAGCAAGAGGGGAATCAAGCAGAAAAACAATATGAGGGAATCACAGCAAGAGGGGAATCAAGCGGAAAAAACAATATGAGGGAATCACAGCAAGATGGGAATAAATAAAAAAACGATGAAAGAATCACTGCAAGATGGGAATCAAGCAGAAAAACAATATGAGGGAATCACAGCAAGAGGGGAATTAAGCAGGAAAACAATATTAGCGAATCACAGCAAGAAGGGAATCAAGTAAAAAAATAATGAGGGAATCAAAGTAAGAGGGGAATCAAGCAGAAAAACAATATGAGGAATCACAGCAAGTGGGGAATCAAGCAGAAAAACAATATGAGGGAATCACAGCAAAAGGAGAATCAAGCAGAAAAACAATATAAAATAATCATAGCAAAAAAGAAATCAAGCAGCAACAACATGAAGGAATCACAACAAGAGGGGGATCAAGCAGAAAAACAATATGAGGAAATCACAGCAAGAGGGGAATCAAGCAGAAAAAAAACAATATTAGCGATTCACAGTAAGAAGGGAATCAAGCAAAAAAACAATATTAGTGAATGACAACAAGAGGGAAATCAAGCAGAAAAAAAATATGAGGGAATCACAGCAAGAGGGAAATCAAGCTGGAAAACAATATGAGGGAATCCGAGTAAGATGGGATCAAACAGAAAAACAATATTAAAGAATCAAAAGAAGAGGGAAATCAAGCAGAAAAACAATATGGGGGAATCAAGCAAGAGGGTAATAAAGAAGAAAAATATTATTAGAGAATCACAAGAAGAGGAAATCAAGCAGAAAAACAACATGAAGGAATCACAGCAAAGGGGAATCAAGCAGAAAAACTTTATAAAGGAATCACAGCAAGAGGGGAATCAACCAGAAAAACAATTTGAGGGAATCACACCCTAAGGGAAATCAAAGCAGAAAAACAATATAAGGGAATCACAGCAAGAGGGAAATCAAGCATTAAAACAATTACTGAATCACAGCCAGAGGGAAATTAAACAGAAAACAATATGAGTAAATCACAGCCAGAGGGAAATCAAGCAGAAAAACAATATAAGGGAATCACAGCAAGAGGGTAATCAAGCAGAAAAAATATATGAGGGAATCACAGCAAGATGGGAATCAAGCAGAAAAACAATATAAGGGAATCAGAGCAAGAGGGGAATCAAGCAGAAAAACAATATGAGGGAATCACAGCAAGAGGGGAATCAAGCGGAAAAACAATATGAGGGAATCACAGCAAGATGGGAATAAATAAAAAAAACGATGAGGGAATCACAGCAAGAGGGGAATTAAGCAGAAAAACAATATTAGCGAATCACAGCAAGAGGGGAATCAAGTAGAAAAATAATGAGGGAATCAAAGTAAGAGGGGAATCAACCAGAAAAAAATATGAGGGAATCACAGCAAGAGGAGAATCAAGCAGAAAAACAATATGAGGGAATCACAGCAAGAGGAGAATCAAGCAGAAAAACAATATAAGATAATCATAGCAAAAAAGGAATCAAGCAGAAACAAAATGAAGGAATCACAGCAAGAGGGGGATCAAGCAGAAAAACAATATGAGGAAATCACAGCAAGAGGGGAATCAAGCAGAAAAACAATATTAGCGATTCACAATAAGAAGGGAATCAAGCAAAAAAACAATATAAGTGAATCACAACAAGAGGGAAATCAAGCAGAAAAACAATATGAGGGAATCACAGCAAGAGGGAAATCAAGCTGGAAAACAATATGAGGAAATCCGAGTAAGATGGAAATCAAGCAGAAAAACAATATTAGAGAATCACAAGAAGAGGGAAATCAAGCAAAAAAAACAATATGAGGGAATCACAGCAAGAGGGAAATAAAGAAGAAAAACAATATTAGAGAATCACAAGAAGAGGAAATCAAGCAGAAAAACAACATAAGGGAATCAAGCAAGAGGGGAATCAAGCAGAAAAAAAACAATATGAGAGAATCACAGCAAGAGGGGATCAAGCAGAAAAACTTTATAATGGAATCACAGCAAGAGGGGAATCAAGCAGAAAAACAATATAAGGGAATCACAGCAAGAGGGAATCAAGACGAAAAACAATATGAGGGAATTAAAGCAAGACAGAAATCAAGCAGAAAAACAATATGAGGGAATCAAGCAAGAGGGGAAATCAGGCGGAAAAACAATATGAGGGAATCACAGCAGGAGGGAAATCAACAGAAAAACAATATTAGGAATCATAACAAGAGGGAAATCAAGCAGAAACACAATGAGGGTTTCACAGCAAGAGGGGAATCAAGCAGAAAAACAATATGAGGAATCACAGCAAAATGGGAATCAAGCAGAAAAAAAAATTATAGGGAATCACAGTTAGAGGGGAATCAAGCAGAAAAATAATATAGCGAATCACAGCAAGAGGGAAATCAAGCAGAAAATCAATACGAGGAATCACAGCAAGATGGAAATCAAGCAGAAAAACAATATTAGCGAATCACAACAAAAGGGAAATCAAGACGAAAAACAATATGAGGGAATCACAGCAAGAGGGGAATCAAGCAGAAAACAATATAAGATAATCACAGCAATAGGAAAATCAAGCAGAAACACAATGAGGGAATCACAGTAAGAGGGGAATCAAGCAGAAAAACAATATGAGGAATCACAGCAAGAGGGAATCAAGCAAAAAAAAAACAATATTAGCGAATCACAGCAAGAAGGGAATCAAGCAGAAAAACAACATTAGCAAATCACAACAAGAGGGAAATCAAGCAGAAAAACAATACGAGGAATCACAGCAAGATGGAAATCAAGCAGAAAAACAATATTAGCGAATCACAACAAAAGGGAAATCAAGCAGAAAAACAATGTGTGGGAATCACAGCAAGAGGGAATCAAGCAGAAAAAACAACATTAGCGAATAACAACAAGAGGGAAATCAAGCAGAAAAACAATATGAGGTAATCACAGCAAGAGGGGAATCAAGCGGAAAAAACAATATGAGAGAATCACAGCAAGAGGGGAATCAAGCAGAAAAACTTTATAAGGGAATCACAGCAAGAGGGGAATCAAGCAGAAAAAAAATAAAAGGGAATCACAGCAAAAGGGAAATCAAGGAGAAAAACAGCATGAGGGAATTAAATCAAGAGAAAAATCAAGCAGAAAACAATATGAGGGAATCAGAGTAAGAGGGGAATCGGGAGGAAAAAAAAACAATATGAGGGAATCACAGCAAGGGGGGAATCAAGCAAAAAAACATTAAGAAAAAATCACAGAAAGAGGGAATCGAGCGGAAAAACAATATGGGAATCACAACCAAAGGGAAATCAACAGAAAAACAATATGAGGGAATTACAGCAACAGGGGAATCAAGCAGAAAAACAACAAGAGGGAATCACAGCAAGAGGGAAATCAAGAGAAAAACAATTGAGGGAATCACAGCAAGAGGGGAATCAAACAGAAACAATATGAGGGAATCACAGCAAGAGGGAAATCAAGCAGAAAACAACATGAGAGAATCACAGCAAGAGGGGAATAAAGAAGAAAAACAATATTAGAGAATCACAAGAAGAGGGAAATCAAGCAGAAAAACAATATGAGGGAATCAAAGCAAGAGGGAATCAAGCAGAAAAAAACAATATGAGGAATCACAGCAAGAGGGGATCAAGCAGAAAAACTTTATAAGGGAATCACAGCAAGAGGGGAATCAAGCAGAAACGAGATGATGGAATCACAGCAAGAGGGGAATCAAGCAGAAAAACAATATAAGGGAATCACAGCAAGAGGGGAATCAAGACGAAAACAATATGAGGGAATAAAGCAAGACGGAAATCAAGCAGAAAAACAATATGAGGGAATCATAGCAAGAGTGGAAACAGCGGAAAAACAATATGAGGGAATCACAGCAAGAGAGAAATAAAGCAGAAAAACAATATTAGCGAATCATAACAAGAGGGAAATCAAGCAGAAACACAATGAGGGAATCACAGCAAGAGGGGAATCAAGCAGAAAAACTTTATAAGGGAATCACAGCAAGAGGGAATCAAGCAGAAACCAATATGATGGAATCACAGCAAGAGGGGAATCAAGCAGAAAAAAAATAAAAGGGAATCACAGCAAAAGGGAAATCAAGAGAAAAACAGCATGAGGGAATTAAATCAAGAGAAAAATCAAGCAGAAAACAATATGAGGGAATCAGAGTAACAGGGGAATTGGGAGGAAAAAAAAAACAATATGAGGGAATCACAGCAGGGGGAATCAAGCAGAAAAACATTAAGAAAAAATCACAGAAAGAGGGAATCAAGCGGAAAAACAATATGGGAATCACAACCAGAGGGAAATAAACAGAAAAACAATATGACGGAATTACAGCAATAGGGGAATCAAGCAGAAAAACAACAAGAGGGAATCACAGCAAGAGGGAAATCAAGGAGAAAAACAGCTTGAGGGAATCACAGCAGAGGGGAATCAAACAGAAACAATATGAGGGAATCACAGCAAGAGGGAAATCAAGCAGAAAACAACATGAGGGAATCACAGCAAGAGGGGAATAAAGAAGAAAAACAATATTAGAGAATCACAAGAAGAGGGAAATCAAGCAGAAAAACAATATGAGGATATCAAAGCAAGAGGGAATCAGCAGAAAAAAACAATATTAGAGAATCACAGCAAGAGGGAATCAAGCAGAAAAACCATAAGGGAATCACAGCAAGAGGGGAATCAAGCAGAAAAACAATATAAGGGAATCACAGCTAGAGGGGAATCAAGACGAAAAAAAATATGAGGGAATCACAGCAAGACGGAAATCAAGCAGAAAAACAATATGAGGGAATCATAGCAAGAGGGAAACAGGAAAAACAATATGAGGGAATCACAGCAAGAGGAAATAAAGCAGAAAAACAATATTAGCGAATCATAACAAGAGGGAAATCAAGCAGAAACACAATGAGGGTTTCACAGCAAGAGGGGAATCAAGCAGAAAAACCATATGAGGATATCACAGCAAGATGGGAATCAAGCAGAAAAAAAAACATATTAGCGATTCACAGTTAGAGGGGAATCAAGCAGAAAAACAATATTAGGAATCACAACAAGAGGAAAATGAGCAGAAAATCAATACGAAGGGAATCGCAGCAAGATGGAAATCAAGCAGAAAAACAATATGAGGAATCACAAGCAAAAGGGAAATCTAGCAAAAAAACAACATGAGGGAATCACAGCAAAAGGGAAATAAAGCAGAAAAAAAATTACCAAATCACAACAAGAGGGAAATCAAGACGAAAAACAATATGAGGGAATCACAGCAAGAGGGGAATCAAGCAGAAAACAATATAAGATAATCACAGCAATAGGAAAATCAAGCAGAACACAATGAGGGAATCACAGTAAGAGGGGAATCAAGCAGAAAAACAATATGAGGAAATCACAGCAAGATGGGAATCAAGCAGAAAAAAACAATATTAGAATTCACAGCAAGAGGGAATCAAGCAGAAAAACAATATTAGCAAATCACAACAAGAGGGAAATCAAGCAGAAAAACAATACGAGGAATCACAGCAAGATGGAAATCAAGCAGAAAAACAATATTAGCGAATCACAACAAAGGGAAATCAAGCAGAAAACAATATGAGGGAATCACAGCAAGAGGGGAATCAAGCAAAAAAACAACATTAGCGAATAACAACAAGAGGGAAATCAAGCAGAAAAACAATATGAGGAATCACAGCAAGAGGGGAATCAAGCGGAAAAAACAATATGAGAGAATCACAGCAAGAGGGGAATCAAGCAGAAAAACTTTATAAGGGAATCACAGCAAGAGGGAATCAAGCAGAAACCAATATGATGGAATCACAGCAAGAGGGGAATCAAGCAGAAAAAAATATAAGGGAATCACAGCAAAAGGGAAATCAAGAGCAAAACAAGCATGAGGGAATTAAATCAAGAGAAAAATCAAGCAGAAAACAATATGAGGGAATCAGAGTAAGAGGGGAATCGGGAGGAAAAAAACAATATGAGGGAATCACAGCAAGGGGAATCAAGCAGAAAAACATTAAGAAATCAAAAGAGGGAATCAAGCGGAAAAACAATATGCCGGAATCACAACCAGAGGGAAATTCAAGACAGAAAAACAATATGAGGGAATCACAGCAAAGGGGAATCAAGCAGAAAAACAACATAGAGGGAATCACAGCAAGAGGAAATCAAGGAGAAAAACATTGAGGGAATCACAGCAAGAGGGGAATAAAACAGAAACAATATGAGGGAATCACAGCAAGAGGGAAATCAAGCAGAAAACAACATGAGAATCACAGCAAGAGGGGAATCACAAGAAAAAACAATTGAGGGAATCACAGAGGGAAATCAAACAGAAAAACAATATGAGGAAATCACAGCAAGAGGGAAATCAAGCAGAAAAACAAATGACAGAATCACAGACAGAGGGAAATCAAAAAGAAAACAATATGAGCAAATCACAGCAGAGGGAAATCAAGCAGAAAAACAATATAAGGGAATCACAGCAAGAGGGAATCAAGCAGAAAAACAATATGAGGGAATCACAGCAAGAGGGAATCAAGCAGAAAAACAATATAAGGGAATCACAGCAAGGGGAATAAAGCAGAAAACAATATGAGGGAATCACAGCAAGATGGGAATCAATAAAAAAAACAATATGAGGGAATCACAGCAAGATGGGAAATAAAAGAAAAACAAATGAGGGAATCACAGCAAGAGGGAATCAAGCAGAAAAACAATATGAGGAATCACAACAGAGGGGAATAAGCAGAAAACAATATTAGGAATCACAGCAAGAGGGAGAATCAAGCAGAAAAACAATGAGGAATCACAGCAAGAGGGAATCAAGCAGAAAAACAATATGAGGAATCACAGCAGTGGGGAATCAAGCAGAAAAACAATATGAGGGAATCACAGCAAGAGGAGAATCAAGCAGAAAAACAATATGAAATCACAGCAAGAGGAAATCAAGCAGAAACAAAATGAGGAATCACAGCAAGAGAGGGAATCAAGCAGAAAAACAATATGAGGAATCAAAGCAAGAGGGGAATCAAGCAGAAAAAAACAATATAGGAATCACAGCAAGAGGAATCAAGCAGAAAAACAATATAGGAATCACAGCAAGAGGGAATCAAGCAGAAAAACAATATGAGGGAATCACAGCAAGAGGGAAATCAAGCAGAAAAACAATATGAGGGAATCACAGCAAGAGGGAAATCAAGCAGAAAAACAATATGAGGGAATCCGAGCAAGATGGAAATCAAGCAGAAAAACAATATGAGGGAATCACAGCAAGAGGGAAATCAAGCAGAAAAACAATATTAGAGAATCACAGAAGAGGGAAATCAAGCAGAAAAACAATATTAGAGAATCACAAGAAGAGGGAAATCAAGCAGAAAAACAATATGAGGGAATCAAGCAAGAGGGGAATCAAGCAGAAAAAAACAATATGAGAGAATCACAGCAAGAGGGGAATCAAGCAGAAAAACAATAAGGGAATCACAGCAAGAGGGGAATCAAGCAGAAAACCAATGATGGAATCACAGCAAGATGGAAATCAAGCAGAAAAACAATATGAGAATCACAGCAAGAGGGAATCAAGCAGAAAAACAATATGAGGGAATAAAGCAAGAAGGGAAATCAAGCAGAAAAACTATATGAGGGAAATCACAGCAAGAGGGGAAATCAAGCAGAAAAACAATATGAGGGAATCACAGCAAGAGGGAAATAAAGCAGAAAAACAATATTAGCGAATATAACAAGAGGGAAATCAAGCAGAAAAACAATGAGGAATCACAGCAAGAGGGGAATCAAGCAGAAAAACAATATGAGGAAATCACAGCAAGAGGAAATCAAGCAAAAAAAAAACAATATTAGCGATTCACAGCAAGAGGGGAATCAAGCAGAAAAACAATATTAGTGAATCACAACAAGAGGGAATCAGAGCAGGAGGGGAATCAAGCAGAAAAACAATATGAGGGAATCACAGCAAGAGGGGAAATCAAGAAAAACAATATGTGGGAATCACAGCAAGAAGGGAAATCAAGAAAAAAATATGAGGGAATCACAGCAAGAGGGAAATCAAGCAGAAAAACAATATAAGGGAATCACAGCAGAGGGGAATCAAGCAGAAAACAATATGAGGGAATCACAGCAAGAGGGGAATCAAGCAAGAAACAATATGAGGGAAACAGAGCAAGAGAATCAATGAAAAAAAAATGAGGGAATCACAGCAAGAGGGAAACAAGAAAAAAACAATATGAGGGAATCACAGCAAGAGGGAATCAAGCAGAAAAACAATATAAGGGAATCACAGCAAGAGGGGAATCAACAGAAAAACAATATGAGGGAATCACAGCAAGTGGGGAATCAAGCAGAAAAAAATATAAGGGAATCACAGAAAGAGGGAATCAAACAGAAAAACAATATAAGATAATCACAGAATAGGGAAATCAAGCAAAAACACAATGAGGGAATCACAGCAAGAGGGGAATCAAGCAGAAAAACAATATGAGGAATCAGCAAGAGGGAATCAAGCAGAAAAACAATATTAGGATCACAGCAAGAGGGGAATCAAGCAGAAAAACATATTAGCGAATCACACAAGAGGGAAATCAAGCAAAAAATAATATGAGGGAATCACAGCAAGAGGGAAATCAAGCAGAAAAACAATATTAGCGAATCACAGCAAGAGGGAAATCAAGCAGAAAAACAATATGAGGGAATCACAGCAAGAGGGAATCAAGCAGAAAAACAATATAGGAATCACACAAGAGGGAAATCAAAGCAGAAAAACAATTGAGGGAATCACAGCAAGAGGGAAATCAAGCAAAAAACAATGAGGAATCACACTAAGAGGGGAATCAAGCAGAAAAACAATATGAGGGAATCACAGCAAGAGGGAAATCAAGCAGAAACAATATGAGGAATCACAGCAAGAGGGAATCAAGCAGAAAAACAATATAAGGGAATCACAGCAAAGAGGGAAATCAAGCAGAAAAACATATGAGGGAATAAATCAAGAGGGAAATCAAGCAGAAAAACAATATTGAGGGAATCACAGCAAGAGGGGAATCAAGAGAAAAACAATATAAGGGAATCACAGCAAGAGGGGAATCAAGCAGAAAAACAATAATGAAGGAATCACAGAAAGAGGAAATGAAGCAAAAACAATATGCGGGAATCACAGCAATAGGGAATCAAGCAGAAAAAAACAAGAGGGAATCACAGCAAGAAGGAAATCAAAAAAAACAATATGAGGGAATCACAGCAAGAGGGGAATCAAGCAGAAAAACAATATGAGGGAATCACAGCAAGAGGGAAATCAAGCAGAAACAACATGAGGGAATCACAGCAAGAGGGAATCAAGCAGAAAAACAATATGAGGGAATCACACCCAGAGGGAAATCAAGCAGAAAAACAATATAGGGAATCACAGCAAGAGGGAATCAAGCAGAAAAACAATATGAGGAATCACAGCAAGAGGGAAATAAAGCAGAAAACAATATGAGAATCACAGCAAGAGGGAAATCAAGCAGAAAAACAATATGAGGGAATCACAGCAAGAGGGAATCAAGCAGAAAAACAATATGAGGGAATCACGGCAAGATGGAATCAAGCAGAAAAACAATATAGGGAATCACAGCAAGAGGGGAATCAAGCAGAAAAAAATACGAGGGAATCACAGCAAGAGGGGAATCAAGCAGAAAACAATATTAGGAATCACAGCAAGAGGGGAATCAAGCAGAAAAACAATGAGGGAATCACAGCAAGAGGGGAATCAAGCAGAAAAACAATATGAGGAATCACAGCGAGAGGGAAATCAAACAGAAAAACAATATGAGGGAATCACAGCAAGAGGGGAATCAAGCGGAAAAAACAATATGAGAGAATCACAGCAAGAGGGGAATCAAGCAAAAAAACTTTATAAGGGAATCACAGCAAGAGGGGAATCAAGCAGAAACTAATATGATGGAATCACAGCAAGAGGGGAATCAAGCAGAAAAACAATATAAGGGAATCACAGAAAGAGGGGAATCAAGACGAAAAACAATATGAGGGAAATAAAGCAAGAGGGAAATCAAGCAGAAAAACAATTTGAGGGAATCACAGCAAGAGAGGAAACAGGCAGAAAAACAATATGAGGGAATCACAGCAAGAGGGAAATAAAGCAGAAACAATATTAGCGAATCGTAACAGGAGGGAAATCAAGCAGAAAACAATGAGGGAATCACAGCAAGAGGGGAATCAAGCAGAAAAACAATATGAGGAAATCACAGCAAGAGGGAATCAAGCAGAAAAAAAAACAATATTAGCGATTCACAGCAAGAGGGGAATCAAGCAGAAAAACAATATTAGTGAATCACAACAAGAGGAAAATCGAGCAGAAAAACTATATGAGGGAATCACAGCAAGATGAAATCAAGCAGAAAAACAATATTGGGAATCACAGCAAGAGGGAATCAAGCAGAAAAACATATGAGGGAATCACAGCAAGAGGGAATCAACAGAAAAACAATATAGGGAATCACCATAAAGAGGGAAATCAAGCAGAAAAACAATATGAGGGAATCACAGCAAGAGGGGAATCAAGCAGAAAAACTATAAAGGGAATCACAGCAAGAGGGAATCAAGCAGAAACAATATGAGAAATCACAGCAAGAAAAGGATCAAGCAGAAAAACAATATGAGGGAATCACAGCAAGAGGGGAATCAAGCAGAAAAACAATATGAGGGAATAAAGCAAGAGGGAAATCAAGCAGAAAAACAATATGAGGAATCACAGCAAGAGGGGAATCAAGCGGCAAAACAATATTGGGAATCACAGCAAGAGGGGAATCAAGCAGAAAAAAACAATATGAGGGAATCACAGCAAGAGGGGAATCAAGCAGAAAAACAATAAGAAGGAATCACAGAAAGAGGGAAATCAAGCAAAAAACATATGAGGGAATCACAGCAAGAGGGAAATAAAGCAGAAAAACAATATAGGAATCACAGCAAGAGGGGAATCAAACAGAAAAACAATATGAGGGAATCACAGCAAGAGGGAAATCAAGCAGAAAAACAATGAGGAATCACACAGAGGGAAATCAAGCAGAAAAACAACATGAGGGTAATCACAGCAAGGGGAAATCAAGCAGAAAATAATATGAGGGAATCACAGCAAGAGGGAAATCAAGCAGAAAAACATATGAGGAATCACAGCAGAGGGAAATAAACAGAAAAACAATATGAGGGAATCACAGCAAGAGGGAAATCAAGCAGAAAAACAATGATGGAATCACAAGAGGGAAATCAAACAGAAAAACAATATGAGGGAATCACAGCAAGAGGGGAATCAAGCAGAAAAACATTAAGAAGAATCACAGCAGACGGAAATCAAGCAGAAAAACAATATGAGGGAATCACAGCAAATGGAAATCAAGAGAAAAACAATATGAGGGAATCACAGCAAGAGGGAATCTAGGATAAAAACAATATTAGGAATCACAGCAAGAGGGGAATCAAGCAGAAAAAACAATATGAGGGAATCACAGCAAGAGGGGAATCAAGCGGAAAAACAATATGCGGGAATCACAGCAAGAGGGAAATCAACAGAAAACAATATGAGGGAATCACAGCAAGAGGGGAATCAACCAGAAAAACAATATGAGGGAATCACAGTAAGAGGGAAATCAAAGAAAAACAATATGAGAATCACAGCAAGAGGGAATCAAGCAGAAACAATATAAGGGAATCACAGCAAGAGGGAAATCAAGCAGAAAAACAATATGAGGGAATCACACAATAGGGGAATCAAGCAGAAAAACAATATGAGGGAATCACAGCAAGAGGGAATCAAGCAGAAAAACAATATAAGGGAATCACAGCAAGATGGAATCAAGCAGAAAAACAATATGAAGGGAATCACACAAGAGGGGAATCAAGCAGAAAAACAATAGGAGGGAATCACAGCAAGAGGAATCAAGCAGAAAAACATGACAGAATCACAGCAAGAGGGAATCAAGCAGAAAAACAATATGAGGAATCACAGCAAGAGGGGAATCAAGCAGAAAAACAATGAGGAATCACAGCAGAGGGAAATCAAACAGAAAAACAATATGAGGGAATCACAGCAAGAGGGGAATCAAGCGGAAAAAACAATATGAGAGAATCACAGCAAGAGGGGAATCAAGCAAAAAAACTTTATAAGGGAATCACAGCAAGAGGGGGATCAAGCAGAAACTAATATGATGGAATCACAGCAAGAGGGGAATCAAGCAGAAAAACAATATAAGGGAATCACAGCAAGAGGGGAATCAAGACGAAAAACAATATGAGGGAAATAAAGCAAGAGGGAAATCTAGCAGAAAAACAATTTGAGGGAATCACAGCAAGAGAGGAAACAGGCAGAAAAACAATATGAGGGAATCACAGCAAGAGGGAAATAAAGCAGAAACCCAATATTAGCGAATCGTAACAGGAGGGAAATCAAGCAGAAACACAATGAGGGAATCACAGCAAGAGGGGAATCAAGCAGAAAAACAATATGAGGAAATCACAGCAAGAGGAGAATCAATCAGAAAAAAAAACAATATTAGCGATTCACAGCAAGAGGGGAATCAAGCAGAAAAACAATATTAGTGAATCACAACAAGAGGAAAATCGAGCAGAAAAACTATATAAGGGAATCATAGCAAGATTGAAATCAAGCAGAAAAATAATATTGGCGAATCACAACAAGAGGGTAATCAAGCAGAAAAACGATATGAGGGAATCACAGCAAGAGGGAAATAAAGCAGAAAAACAATATTAGCGAATCACCATAAAGAGGGAAATCAAGCAGAAAAACAACATGGGGGAATCACAGCAAGAGGGGAATCAAGCAGAAAAACTTTATAAAGGAATCACAGCAAGAGGGGAATCAAGCAGAAACCAATATGATGAAATCACAGCAAGAAAAGGAGCCAAGCAGAAAAACAATATTAGGGAATCACGGCAAGAGGGGAATCAAGACGAAAAAACAATATGAGGGAATTAAAGCAAGAGGGAAATCAAGCAGAAAAACAATATGATGGAATCACAGCAAGAGGGGAAACAGGCGGAAAAACAATATTTGGGAATCACAGCAAGAGGGGAATCAAGCAGAAAAAAACCAATATGAGGGAATCACAGCAAGAGGGGAATCAAGCAGAAAAACAATAAGAAGGAATCACAGAAAGAGGGAAATCAAGCGGAAAAAAACATTATGCGGGAATCACAGCTAGAGGGAAATTAAACAGAAAAACAATATAACGGAATCACAGCAAGAGGGGAATCAAACAGAAACCAATATGAGGGAATCACAGCAAGAGTGAAATCAAGCAGAAAAACAATGACGGAATCACAGCCAGAGGGAAATCAAGCAGAAAAACAACATGAGGTAATCACAACAATAGGGGAATCAAGCAGAAAAGTAATATGAGGGAATCACAGCAAGAGGGAAATCAAGCAGAAAAACAATGACGGAATCACAGCCAGAGGGAAATTAAACAGAAAAACAATATGAGGGAATCACAGCAAGACAAAAATCAAGCAGAAAAACAATGATGGAATCACACCCAGAGGGAAATCAAACAGAAAAATAATATGAGGGAATCACAGCAAGGGAGGAATCAAGCAGAAAAACATTAAGAAAGAATCACAGCCAGACGGAAATCAAGCAGAAAAACAATATGAGGGAATCACAGCAAGATGGTAATCAAGTAGAAAAACAATATGAGGGAATCACAGCAAGAGGGGAATCTAGGATAAAAACTATATTAGGAATCACAGCAAGAGGGGAATCAAGCAGAAAAAACCAATATGAGGGAATCACAGCAAGAGGGGAATCAAGCGGAAAAACAATATGCGGGAATCACAGCTAGAGGGAAATTAAACAGGAAAACAATATGATGGAATCACAGCAAGAGGGGAATCAACCAGAAAAACAATAAGAGGGAATCACAGTAAGAGGGAAATCAAGGAGAAAAACAGTATTAGAGAATCACAGCAAGAGGGGAATCAAACAGAAACTAATATGAGGGAATCACAGCAAGAGGGAAATCAAGCAGAAAAACAACATGAGGGAATCACAACAATAGGGGAATCAAGCAGAAAAACAATATGAGGGAATCACACCCAGAGGGAAATCAAAGAGAAAAACAATATAAGGGAATCACAGCAAGATGGAAATCAAGAAGAAAAACAATGAAGGAATCACACACAGAGGGAAATCAAACAGAAAAACAATAGGAGGGAATCACAGCAAGAAGGAAATCAAGCAGAAAAACCATGACAGAATCACAGCCAGAGGGAAATTAAACAGAAAAACAATATGAGAGAATCACAGCAAGAGGGAAATCAAGCAGAAAAACAATGACGGAATCACACCCAGAGGGAAATCAAACAGAAAAACAATATGAGGGAATCACAGCTAGAGGGAAATCAAGCAGAAAAACGATATGAGGGAATCACAGCAATAGGGGAATCAAGCAGAAAAATAATATGAGGGAATCACAACAAGAGTGGAATTAAGCATAAAAACGATATGAGGGAATCACAGCAAGAGGGGAATCAATCAGAAAAACAAAACCCCTTAACTTTACCTGACGTTGTCGTATTCCGGGTCTCGTTCACACGGGGCTGAAGGATCAGCTGAGTGTGCGGTGCAGCGGGGCCTATCTAAGACCCTTAGAGGCACAGGAGGAGCTTTGACGAAGCGGTTGAATTTTGCCACTGGAAAGCCAGGTTTTCCAGGGAAGGCAATCTCGCTCCCAGATGGATCCTGTGACAATGTGATCGAATATATCAGAAATATTGCCTATGAGCAGAGGGCTTGGGAAACACCTCCAATGTTATGATTATTCTTTAGAAATAGTCTGAATAGACATGTAGAGCTTGCGTTCTTTAGCTTGGTTATTAGATAACATATCAGTAATTTACCAAAGATATTAAACTGAATTTTCATGGCTACACTTGCTGCCAAAAGTAACTTCATGAAATACAAGAAATATAGAGATTTCATGACGAATATTACCTATCTAACATTATTAACTAAAATTTTGCAGAAATAATAAACGAATTAAGAGCAAATTTATATATTTCAATGTTATTGATGTTTTTAATATCTACGTACAGTAAATTTCCTTAAAAAGTTGCTATTGCTCTCAGTATGATTACAAGTCTCTACTAACTACTGGGAAGTTTTTAACCATTCTGTTTAGTTCAATGTATTAAATATATTAGGTGTCATGTTTTATCCTACTTTAATAATCAGGATTTTTTTTTAAGATTTTCACTATAAATGATAATATCCAAATTGTTATCTTTTTTATTGTTAGATTTACAACTATTAATTGTTAGATCAAATAACAGTTTTCAAAGGGTTAATCGAAGTACTGAAAGTGTAAGGGTTAGCAGACAGCTGTTCGAGTGATTAAGTTATTAGAAATTGAATTATGGTAAGCTTTTATTGAAATAAAATCTTGCTGAAAATTTTAATGAGAACAATCAGTTGTTCCTGTCCTTTGAACTGGAAACTTCAGTATCATTGTCTATTAAAGTCATATTATGGAAGACTGCAGTCAACACAAATCTTTAATTCATTGCTGCCCATATATTGTTTCTTTATTTCCTTCCTTCACTGGTAGGTTGGCCAGTGCACCAGCCACCCGTTAAGATAATACCACTATTGAGTTATTGGATCCTTTGACTGGCCAGAGAGTAATGCATTGGATCCCTCTCTATGGTTACGGCTTATTCTTTCGTTACCTACACATACACCAAATAGTCTGGCCTAATCTTTACAGATTCTCATCTTTCCTCATACACATGACAACACTGAAATTACCAACAACTTCTTTGCTCAAGGGGCTAATTACTGCACTGTAATTTTTCAGTGGCTACTTTCCTTTAGGTAAGGGTAGGAGAGACTTTTTAGCTATGGTAAGCAGCTTTTCTAGGAGAAGGACACTCCAAAATCAAACCATTGTTCTCTGGTATTGTTTAATGCCATAGCCTCTATACCATGGTCTTCCACTGTCTTGGGTTAGAGTTCTCTCGCTTAAGGGTACACTCCAGTACGCTGTTCTGTCTTGTCTCTCTTCCTCTTATGTTGTTAAAGTTTTTATAGTTTATTTAGGAGATATTTATTTTTATGTTGTTACTCTTTTTAGAAAATTCATTTTTTCTTTCTTTTCCTCACTTGGCTATTTTCCCCGTTGGAGCTCCTGGGCTTATAGTATCCTGCTTTTCCAACTATGGTTGTAGCTTAATAAGTAATAATAATAATAATAATAATAATAATAATAATAATAATAATAATAATAATAATGATGATAATAATAATAATAATCTGTGTCGTTTAGTTCATTATTAGCTTAGCTAATAATAATAATAATAATAATAATAATAATAATAATAATAATAATAATAATAATAACAAGAACAATACTCTGTCATTTAGTTCATTATTAGCTTAGCCAATAATAATAATAATAATAATAATAATAATAATAATAATAATAATAATAATAATAATCAGTAAATGAGCTCTACAGTAGTTTTCGGTCATGTCAGATGATTCGTGTTTCTTCATTGATTCCTCTAAGCAAGTTGTTAAAAAAGCACCTTGGTTGAAATTTCAGTTTCCCAAATAAGATTTATGACGCCTTTGTCTTGTCCAATGTCCTTTGAGCTACTGACTATAATCGATTACTTTTAGTGGGGCGCATTTGCACCGACTCCCAGGGGTGCCCTTTTAACTCGGAAAAGTATCCTAATAGCTGATTGGTTAGAATTATCTTGTCCAACTAATCAGCTAGCAGGAAACTTTTCCGAGCTAAATGGGCACTCCTACGAGTCGGTGCAAATGCGCCTCATTAAAAAAAATTGATTATAGAACAAGTCTATTAGGGTTAATCTAACGATTTAAACAATCTGCCAAGAGAAGCATCACAGTAAGAATCCATCTGTAAAGCAATGGATGCATGAATTGTATGCGATTATCCCTCCACTACAGCAACCTTAAAGAGCAGTCACTCTACGGTCTCCGTGCAGCAGGAAAACCTGGAAATGAAATCAAACCTGGAAGAAGCGCGGAGGTTGGAACCCGCGGCAACACTGAGGCCTTCAATGCCACTGAAATCCGCCCTATTGAAATGACAAACACTGTGAGACCCACATCAGACCTTGAGCAATGCACATCTGCATATATTCAAAAGCTTGCTTTCATATATTGTGGAAAGGATATTATCAAGCATAAGTACACGAAAGCTGTGAATAACTCAGAATTTGTGAAGCTCAACCACTACACGAAGAGCCAGGCAGCAATCTATTCCAAAGCTTTTGTTCCATGAAGTGACTACTTTAAAGAAGTCTGAAGAAAGAGAATTGAGATGCAAGAAACTTACCGCATAGGCCTCGTTAGCTACTGTATAATCTTACAAATTAGAAATTAGTTATACATATAAGGCACTACAAGAAATAGGGGGTCGGTAAAGTCAATAAATTTGTTAAGGATTAATGATAATGATTATGGTAATTCCTTTCAATATCATGAGACCTTGCTCAAAACAAAGAAGAAAACATTCAAGCCTCAAAGTCTTCTTTCACCCAGACTCTATAAAACAACCCAACCACCTAGAAGTAAACAAACAAATACAGGAACAATCCACTGGTTAGATTGTTTCATACTAATCTTTGCCAGTAAAAAATCTGAAGGTTTATTAATCTTTTATTCTCGTTCAACATTAGTAGCATAAACAAATACCAGCTAGTGATACCTCATACAAGAAAAATAAAACTCCAACAAACGATCGCAAACAACGCCTGCGCAGTAACCCACCATCAACCTCCCGAAAGTAAGCATAGGACTTCGAATATTAGACAGTACCAATGGAGTCTACATCTTAGAATGAGTGGGTGGGTCGTTTCTTAGCATTATTATTGATTTTTTATGTAAAAGATCTCAACAAGTTGTTGTAGATGGGCACCATAGTGAGTATAGGAATGTGATATCCAGTGTTCCACAGGGTAGTGGTCTTGGCCCATTACTTCTTATACTATATACACATGACATGTGGTTTGGCCTAGAAAACAAGCTTATTGCATATGCAGATGATGCTACTCTCTTTACATCAATTCCATCCCGTGAATGTAGATCTGGGGTTGGTGAATCCCTTAATAGAGATTTAGCTAAAATTAGTGCATGGTGCAAATTATGGGGTATGAAGTTGAATCCTAACAAAATTCAAAGTAAAGGACGATGGCTCCTCAACATCCGGATCTCAGTATTGATAATATTTCTTTGAATTTGAATTTTAGGTCTGATTCTCGACGGCAAATTTACTTTTGAGAAACACATTAGGTCTGCGTCTTCTTCAATTGCATAAAAAACTGGCTTATTGAGAAAGTATTATAAGATTTTCGGTGATCAATCTATTCTGAAGTGTTTTAATTCTTTCATTCTACCTTGTTTTGAGTATTGTTCTCCTGTCTGGTGTTCAGCTGCTGATTCTCATCTTAATTTGTTGGACAGAAACTCACGGCCTATTAAATTTCTTATTCCTGATCTTAATATTAATCTTTGGCACCGTCGTTCAATTAGTTCATTATGCAGGTTGCATAAAATTTTTCATAACTCTGATCATCCTTTACATTCAGATCTCCCTGGACAATTATATCCTGTTCGTATTACTAGGCAGGCAGTTAATTCTAACAGGCAGGCCATCTCCATCATGAGGTTCAATACTTCACAGTATTCTAGATGCTTTATTACAGCTGTGACCAAGTTGTGGGAATTATCTTCCTAATCGGGTAGTTGAATCAGTAGAATTTCAAAAGTTTAAAGTTGCAGCAAATATCTTTATGTTGACCAGGCTGACATGAATCTTTTTATAGTTTATATATGACATATCTGTTTTGACGTTGTTAATGACATATCTGTTTTGACGTTGTTAATGACATATCTGTTTTAACGTTGTTGATAGTTTATATATGACATATATCTTTTGACGTTACTGTTTTTAGAATGATTTATTGTTAATTTGTGCTCATCATTTATTTATTTCCTTATTTTCTTAACCTATTGGAGCCTTTGGGCTTATAGCATCTTTCATTTCCAACTAGGGTTGTAGCTTGGCTAGTAATAATAATAATAACAATAAAAATAATAAT
>NC_090729.1:156487561-156497561 GCF_036898095.1 Palaemon carinicauda
CGCAGGGGTGCCCTTTTAGCTCGGAAAAGTTTCCTGATCGCTAATTTGTTGGACAAGTTAATTCTAACCAATCAGATAGCGGGAAACGTTTTCCGAGCTAAAAGGGCACCGCTGCGAGTCGGTGCAAATGCACCTCATTAAAAAAAATTAGTATAGTATCTTTGTAACTCCTCAGGCCAGATGAAAATTGCCATAAAATGAAGAACATGTTGTCATACAAATAAATGTAAAGGAACACTGGCGACATTATTCCAAAATGGAACCCCAACTTACGGAATGCTATTTGAATTTGAATAGTTTATCAGATTTGATTAAATCTATATATTCTTTTTAAAAAAAATTCTTCAAAAATTAGAATCTAATGCAATTGAAACTATGAACATTTGATTTTTCAAATTGGAAAATTACACATCTGGATATTAATTTTTAATTCATATGATTCAGAAATATCTATGTTGTAAAATCATTCAATTCTAAAAATCATTTAATTCATACGACTCAGAAATATCTGTATCTCTAAGTTATTCAAATCGAAAATATATTCATCCTGGAATATTTCAGCGCGAATTGGGAGCTGACGAATGGAGAAGTATTGAATTAAAAGCTCCAGATAGAGACGACTGGCAAAATCTAACCGAGGCCCTTTGCGTCAATAGGCGTAGGAGATGATGATGATGATGAAATATTTCATAATTGTTGACCAGTTTCCAGTGAAACAATGAGGGATTTTTCCCGTTTGAAGCTTCTCCCACTAATCATGAACTCTAACATTCACTGAAACGTTTCGCGTCGGTTACTTAATGTGCTGGAAATGACCGCAGAAAGAATTAGCCCACCACAACAGCATACTCTTTCTCACACAATGAATACGCGAGTACATATAAAAAAACAATATTTTTTTATGTCGTTATTTAAATGAATGTCTGCACTCGTCATGTCTATGTATAAAACTATAAAACGTGAACAAACAACTCATACATATTCAAATATATGCACTTGCATACATGTATATGCAACAATCAATGTTTACGGAAATAAATGATTGTATAAAAAACTAATAAGACATAAAGTGGCTGATATTATAAAAACTGGAATCTCTAAGGCATAATGTAAATCTTTATCAGTACAATTTCAACTACTTCCTTTCAAGGAATTTGCGTATATATATATATATATATATATATATATATATATATATATATATATATATATATATATATATATATATATATATATGTATATATATATATATATGCATGTCCTATTTCTTGTATGAAGATATGTGTTGTACGTCAAGGTAAATGAACTCTATAATCTTGAGAATTCCACAAAATCAAACTATTCA
This sequence comes from Palaemon carinicauda, assembly GCF_036898095.1. NCBI lineage: Eukaryota > Metazoa > Arthropoda > Malacostraca > Decapoda > Palaemonidae > Palaemon > Palaemon carinicauda. The sequence goes on from NC_090729.1 coordinate 156,488,907, forward strand.
GCATGTTGTTGTTGCAAGATTGTATTTTGATAGCGAAGAGTAGTTATTTGCCTTTGGACGCTCAAGTAGACAAGGCTCTCACCTGAGAGAGTGTAGCCGTGTACGGTGTACTTACGAACCTTTTGTAATAAAGTGAAACAAACCCATGTTCCGATGTCTCATTATCCGTCAACATATTGGTGTCATGTGTAAAAATACGTCCGTTTGTGTATGCTGTCCGTTTGTGTATGCTGTGAGAGAAGTTGTTCTTTGAGCCGGTAAAATAAAAGATCAAGATGCCTAGATACGCGAGAACTAACGTAGCAGACATTACTACTGCGGGAGATGAAAACGGAGGAGCAGTGTATAGCGTTGCCGATGAAGAATATAGACAGGAAATTAGAACACAAAAACTGGAAACTAAGTTAGATAATTTAGAGTAGTTAATGAACAAATTATTGGTTGAACGAGAAGAGGAGCAGTGCACAACCATAGCATATCCGATCCACATGAACGAAGCCCAAACGCACACAAGTGAAAGTACACATGCACAACCGAGTGAAGATATAAAAATCGTAGTTTGAAAGTTGCCAGTACTCCAGGCAAGTGTTAGGCCTTTTGATGATCAACAGCCTAACAAAGGGTTTCAATTGATTGAAGTGTTTTTGAGGGACTTTGAAGTAGCTACATATGGGAGGTCGGAAAGAGAAAAAGCTATTAAAATAATTAGATTGCTGAAAGATGCTCCTGCAATGGAGGTAATGTGTAGGCCACAAGACAGTTTAAGAAGCTATACTGAAATAAAACGACGTTTAATTGAGAAATATGACTTGCCTGATACGAAAAATGGGGACCTAAAAGAAAATTACAAACCCAAAATTCGGGAAGGTGAATCCGTGCTTAGTTTTGCAACTCGCATTTTTCGCGATTGCGATTCGTTTGCTACCCGGAGTGCCAATCTCACAGAAGGTAATAAAAAAGCAATTGCCTGTAAACATATTCGCAGATTAGTAAACCCGTATTTATGTGGTTGGTTATTTGTTCGATGACAATCGCTCGTTAGCAGACGTAGTGAGTGCGATACAAAACATTTTAGAGAGTTTCCCAGAGAAAATTACTGGGAATAACTAGCCCGATTCCGAGAAGTCGGCAGCCATGAGAGGCACTCGGCAACCCCAAAACGGAGAGAGGGGAGAATGCAGTCAGCAGGTTAGAAGAGTTTTCATATGCTGGCAGTGTTGGGAAGAGGGGCACCGACAAGTGGAGGGCCCTACCCAAGGATCTTCCTGCTGTTACACTCGTCAGGCCTACGGTCATCTATCTCGAGAGTGCCCAGCAAAAAATACTAATGGTGGCCTGGATGTGGCACACGCATACATCCCCCCAAGGAAAAGGAAAAGGAAACGGAGGAAGGGGGAGGCGAAGGTGTTTTATGCCCCCCCCCCCCCCCCAACAACCTGCACGACATCACAAGCAGCAGCCGAGGCAGCGCTCCCAACGACGACGGACTTAGAGTAGGCACTGGGACCTTCATCGGTAACCCCGACCTCACCCCCACAGCACAAGGGAGCAGCATCATTGCAGCTGAGGTCATTGGCCCGTGTCCCATATATCGTAATGGCCAGCTAGGAATGTTAGCAGTTAGGATTCACCTGCCAGATAAATCCATTCGAGCGCTGATCAACACAAGAGCCAGCTTTTCACTGATTGAAAAAAGGCCAGGAGGAAATAAACTACGCATAAACCATACAACAATCGTCAACTCTGTGAAGTTTACACATGATTTTTTTGTCTTGCCCACCTTGGGAATTCCAGGAATCAAGGCCATTTAAGGAATAGATTTCATTTCATGTAATCAAATCTGCATTTTGGGGGGAAAAGATACAATAACAGTAAAAGCAGGAAGGTACATTTCACCGATAGAAAGTCACGAGAGAGTAAGTGCTTGTGCGGGCTCGGAGAGACATTTAAGTAAGGTAACAGCTGTACCCGAGACAGGAGAAGTGTTGTCTCCCCAGACACTTACGAGCATATCAGTGACCTCATGTCGCCTTCTTCCAGAAAGAACCAAGGTCATTGTTAAACCCCATGACAATTGGGCCCATATGATATTAGAGGGCTTGACGGAAATAAAAGAACAGAGCTGATATAACGATAGCTAATTTGTCAAATAAAATAGTTGTGTTAGGAAGTGATTCTGTGTGTGAATTAGTTATGTGAAATTGCTAATAATGGGATGCTGGGAGACACAACTCCGGCCCCCACATACGAACACACTCAGAATTTGATTATGCAAGCGTGAAAACTATGTCGGTCAGAATATCAACCTGTAGTTAGTAACATTGTCAACCTGGAAGATTGATCGATTTCCCTTTAGCATTGAAACTGGGCAGGTGGAGCCGATCAGGTCAAGGCCTTATAAGGTACCCATTCATTTCCAGGAAGAGATAGAAAGGAAAATTAGTAAATTAAGGGAACAAGGGATAATCGAGGGGAGCGAATCCCCCTGGGCTTCTCCAATTGTAGCTGTTAGGAAAAAGGATGGTTCGGTAAGATTGTGTGTTGATTATAGGAAGTTGAATGCAGTCACTAAGGATAATGCATTTCCATTGCCCTCGATCGAAAAATTACTTGTGAAGGAACGGGATAGTAAATATTTTACAACTGTTGATTTAAAATCTAGTTACTATCAAATACCCATTGAGGAAGACAGTAAATGTAAAATGGCAGTTATAACTAACGATCAACTATTTCAGTTTAATTTTCTTCCTTTCGGTGTTAAAAATGCTCCAAGTCATTTCTCTAGAGTAATGAGGCGGTTTTGTCTCCCTTAATTGCCAATAACGTTAGTTTATTTAGAAGATATCATAATCATAGGGAAAACGGCCGAAGAACATAATGATAATATTCGTAAAGTTTTAGAATGGTATGAAAATAAATGTCAAAGTGTAATTTTTTCTGTAAACAGGTCAATTTTTTAGGCTACATAACCCCTGAAGGTATCCAACCCTGCCCCAGTAAAGTAGCGGCTATTAGAGATTTCCCCAGGCCACGGACCCCTAAGGATGTACCTGGGTTCCTTGGGCTCGCTGGGTATTACCGTAAATTCATTAGAGGTTTTGGAGAGATAGCGAGACCCTTAGATGCTTTAAAGAAACAAAAAGTAATAAATTGGAGAGTGGCAGAAGAAAGGGCCTTCAACCATTTGAAAGCTGCCTTAACTAGCAATTAATTACTCGCATATTCTAGATTTGATCGCCCGTTTTTAGTGACAGCAGATGCGAGTAGCGTAGCTATTGGTAATAAAGGCAGAGAGCGACCCCCCCCCCCCCCCCCCCCCCTTTTTTTTTTTTTTTTTTTTTTTTTTTTTTTTTTTTTTTTTGCTGCTTACCGGGCATTAAAACGGGCAGAAAAGAATTATAGTACATTCGATCGAGAGTCTTTGGCTATTCTTTGGGTTCTTGAGAGGCATCGGTTCTTTTTATAAGGCCAGTCGTAATGAACGCTTCATAACCGCAGGTGTTCATTTTGAAGATCATTGCATATCTACTGTATGTGGAATATGAATCTGCTGAAAGGAGTGATAATGCCTCGTAAAATAGTGGCGCCTAAAATCAGATGTCCAAAACTCATACAATATTGTGAGATCGCGAAATTTTTCTGAAGCAAATATCTAAATGAAGAAGCCCTGCGCATTTATAAAGCAGTAGGCGTTACTAACTTACATGCCTGCCCTCAACTAACTGATCTCAATAAATGGTATTTCGAATGAAAAATGCTGATGAAACACCGTAAACACAGATAATTAAGTCAACCGTTCCATCAAAAACTTAGTCCTTCGACATACGATTTCCAAAGGTATTTCTGGACCAGAAATATTCTAAAACTCTGTTACGTAATTATTGTGAAGGAAAACTTAACAACACTCTTAGGACAATAGAATATTCTCACACTGCTAGATATTGCGGAAAAAAAAGAAAAGAAAAAAAAAACATCGTCTAACGAGTGTTTAAATCTTTTACAGCCTAATTTAAAGTTGTTTATTTACAGACAGACTGATATAAAGACGGTGACAGCGAACAATATCGTTTCATACAAATCTACGTATGATTATGTTCTTTAAAACAAGTTTGGCCGTAATCCCTTTAACTATAAATTAAGAATTGCAATGATGAGATAGGAGTTACAGGTATACTGATGGACAGACCATAAGTGCAGAAAACGGAAGGAAATCCCTAAACTCTATTTTGGGAATAGAATTTAGATAATCTTTCCATTTAATATGTATGTAAGCATGTATGTATTCATACACATACATACAAATACATATAAACACAAAAAAATAGGTATTCCTTTGTACTACGGTACCTATGGATGATGGCAATATGGATAAGAATAAAATGATCTCATATATTTTGGAAGATGTATGATAATATCTTTATCGACAAAGTGTGACGGAAAACAAGAAGTAATCGGGGTTCAGTAGAAAAAGGTTAGAGAGTCTAGTGTCCATTGTGAAACAGTTGTCAAAGAAGTCTGAGAATGAAGGTTAAACCTATATTTGGTGTAGATGAACGACGAAAAATACTTGAAATAATATAGACAAAGATGCAATGTATGAGCCACCAAAGATAAGTGGTGAAGAAAGTAAATTGTTGATGGCGATCAAATTTTTCATAATCATAGCAAAGCCAGAGTTGGAATACGTAATCACAGCAGACTGATTTGGCGAAAATAGACAGAGGTAAATGTAAAGTTGAGGGATGAGAAAATGCGTCTTAAATGAATTGTGAGATGGTTGATATATCTACAGTATACAGAAACGGTTCTTGTTAAAGATTGTTAAAAGGGATGGATGGCACAGACCAAGGAAAGAATTTTGATTATTTTCAAAATAGAAATTCTAAATAGAAAAAGTGCTTCACTGATACTATGGGAGTATCTATCTATCTATCTATTTATCTATATATATATATATATGTATGTGTATATATATATACATATATATATAGAAATGTATATATATATATATATATATATATATATATATATACATATATATATATATATATATATATATATATATATATATATATATATAGGTAGGTATATATATGTATATATATATATGTATATATACATAATAATATATAAGTAGGTATATATATGTATATATATGTATATATACATAAGAATATATAAGTAGGTATATATATGTATATATATGTATATATACATAAGAATATATAGGTAGGTATATATATGTATATATACATAATAATATATATATATATATATAAATATATATATATATATATACACGTGTGTGTGTTTGTGTGCGCAAACATTCATTAAATCAACATCTTGACACGTGATGACTGCATGCACAAGTACATTCCATGCAATATATTTTTTTACGCACCCACCTCAGTGCCATCTGATTGGCAAATGTAGTTTGGTAATATCCGTGTTATATCATATGAAATCCCTCACATCACACAACTGTAAGACTTTCTTACATATTTTAAATAACTTTGCTTTTCCTAATAAGGTTGTTATGGTTAAGTCATTTAAAATCAAATAATACCAATTTGAACAAGGGCATGTCTGAGGAATGTATTTTTCTAGTCAGTGCGAGCCGTTTCCTTGAACTAGTTGATAAGTTTCAGTTGACAATCATTGTTTATAAAAATGTAGTTTCAAAATTCAATATTTTATAAGTGATACGAAATAAGCATCCAAAATGTTCCTACCAACACCTTGACATTTAATCTGTAAAGATATTCTAAATTTTCAAAGGTCAAAGGTGTATCAGGATTGCCATGTAGCAGTCAACAGAACAAAAAGAAAAGACAACAGCTAAAAAAGCTGTACCACACTTAATGATTCAAAGAATTTCAAATAAATTTTTCGTGATCTGACTAAGTAGAGTTTCTCAAAAATTGTTTTGCCGTCTCACCCTAATGCTGATGCTCGTCTTGTTTGCTATTGACAGAAGGTTTAAAGGTCACTCATGAATGTTACAGGTAAAGGACAGTGACATTGCCCTAGCAATCAGGAAATTGCTCTAGAGACTGACCATACTGTATATACATATCAGCGCCCAAGACCCCTCTCAACAGGTAAACCTATAGGCTCCCCTAAAACCCCCATTCTTAGCTCACTATATAGTGAGGTTGTATCAACTAAAGGAATTAACGAGTTTTAGCAGGACTCGAACCCCAGTCTAGCGTTCACCAGGCAAGGACGTTACCATAGGCTACCACAAACCACAACTGATGTATCTTCTTCAATGGCTATTGTGCTTTAGACTTTCTCAGGAATCACAGTCATCTTGTGCTGCTGGAATTTTATCCATCTTCACAAAATGCATCTCAAAGTTTCAGACCTTTACAATCAGTAACAAACTGCAGGAACAATTGGCATTCTCTGCAACAAGCGTGTAACTTGCCCTTGAAAGACTGAATCTCAATCAACTTTGTTATGCAAAGTCTCCAGAGACGGGTGACTCCACAATGCCTTGGTACATCCAAAATGTAATGCAAATATGAAACTAGTATTGGAATTTTTGAGTAAATCCAAAGAAAGCCACAGATTTGCCTCTTTAAATAAGGAAGGGTATGGACATTGAAGGAAAAGTGAAGTAAGGTGATAATTTCTAAGCCTGGAAGAAGAGGGGCATTTCTTAAATATTCAATTTCTCTTATATACTGAATTAACAAAACTGAACACTGAATAAAATACATTACGATTTTATCTCGTATGAAATCATAATTATTACCTGTAGTAACCTTTAAACCTTCAAGAAGTTAAAAAAAAAAAAATCGGTCGCAATAAAGAACAAATGTTTTGAATGTTTCTTTGCCTACTTGAGTAAATCCTATATGAAATTAATCATTCATAAAAGATATCAACATCCAAAATAGACCACAAGTTCCCCAAAAATTACTCTGCCAAGAACTTTCATTAATCATTATTTCCTATAAAAAGAAAGGCAAATTTATGGTAATAAATCAGGTTTAAATTGGTAACCGAACTTGCCGAGCATGAACTTGAAAGCACAAATTAGATTAATTATGCAAAACTTTATACAGAGTGATCTGGATTATATATATACAGTCTGTAAATACGAGCGGATGAAGAAATCTTGCATATCGAGTCGATTTTCCTCTCTCTCTCTCTCTCTCTCTCTCTCTCTCTCTCTCTCTCTCTCTCTCTCTCTCTCTCTCTCTCTCTCTCTCTCTCTCTGAGCAAATTTCATTCATATACAAAACTTAAACAAACATGAGTTTATCATGTAAATAAGATTTTAGCAAACTCGATATGGTTTAAATGAATTTAAGGTTCGAAAGAAAGTTTTCTTAATACATTATGTGCTGGTACTTATAGCAAATACATCTAGGCATAAGTTTTCTAAGTAACTTGTTAAAGCCCCATAACAGACCAATACTTATTTACCTATACTATTTTTCTGAAGGTTTCAACATCGTGTAAATTCTTGTTAGAATAATGCACATTGCACGTGTAAATGCCACCTTTTCATTCATACACATAACATTTTTAATGGCAGTCTGTAAAAGAAAAAAAAATCCACAACGTGAGCTTAGTTTTTGAAATAAGAAAATGACTGTAAAGGGGGTGCATTTTTAAGTGAAATTTGTCTATTCCCCCGGTATTTTACATAGACGATTTATCACCTTTGACCGACAGTTTAAAATCATGGACAATTTATACAATTTTGTCTGTCAATTTCATTCATTTTCTTTGATACGAGGGCTATATTGCAATGAATAAAATAGTGTAAATTGGTTGGTTACATAAAGAGTTTGGTGATATACAATCTAACTTTAATAGAGGCTAAAGGAAAAACTGAAAACTTTACAAATGCGAAGAGTCAAAGCTGATCACTCTTTGAGTTGATCGCGCGGAATAATAAAAAGCTACTAGTCCATCCTACCTGTAACAGGCTCCGTGCATCCATAATTAAGATAGTTGAAGGACGTCGTCACTTTGTGTGTTAACGTGAGTTATTAGAACGCGATGGTACTTCTCTCCCAATTTCAGACTTGAGCCAAAAGAACCTCTACGTTTTCCACGATGAACTGGTAGCCCAAGACGTCGTTTAGTATTATTGGTTTTCCTTTTTTCTTTCTAGAGCTGAATCTCGGTGTTTGTGTTTCCCGTCAACCGATGTCACAGTTCACACAACTGACCACCAGCAGCCGTAAGGTGGGACTGTGATGCCCGCTAATTCTGGTCTAGTAACAAGACCTCGTTTAGGAATAATACTGTTGTGAATTGCTGGGAGGAGCGTCAAAGGTGCCAGTTACTCCATTTCCTATTTTCACTATCATTGTTATTTTCCTATCGCCTTTGGGATGAGTTAGATGTCATGAGAATGTCAATTTTATGCTTCATAAACTTTGTAGAGCTTTAAATTCACACAGTAATTTTTTCATTCATATTTAATCATGCCTTAATTCTTAGAAAAATAACATTTTATATATATATATATATATATATATATATATATATATATATATATATATATATATATATATATATATATATATATACATATTTATATATATATATATATGTATATATATATATATATATATACATATATATATATATATATATATATATATACAGTTATATATATACATGTATATA
>NC_090729.1:156500061-156505061 GCF_036898095.1 Palaemon carinicauda
GAGTCTAGATTTACCCGGGCCCCATTTCACCAAGGTATCAAGGGCGTAGGAGCATTTTTAGGTGGGTGGGGGGTGGAACTAAAGTTTGAAAAGGCTTTAACGGTGGGGGCTCTGATAGGTTGATTTCAAGACTAAGAACAGATTCCTGAATTCGACAGGTATATGTACAGTGGACTTGAAATGAACTTATATCTTTTTTGATAGCTCGGTTGGTAAAATCGTCCATACAGTCATTGTTTCGGCACAGAGCAAAGGTTCGAATCCTTGCCTAGCCAGAAGCATTTATCATAAATGAATTTCCAGTAGATAAACATTCCCAAGGGTAGAATTCGATATTAAATACCCTTTGGGTAGATATTTACATTGATTAACATCAAGAGTCAAGATGATACTACACATATTTACAACAACAACAACAAAAAATGCAGCGGTTTCCAGTCTACTGCAGGAAAAAGGCCTCAGACAAATCAATTCATGTCCGAGGTTTGGCCAGTTTTCATCACCAGTCTGACCAACTGCGGATTGGTGATGGTAGGAGAGTTTTATCTGATAGCTCACAACTGACTAATTTAGTATGTGTAGCCTCGATTATTACAACTTAACTGGTTTAACAGGAGTTTTTATACTCGATTTTTAGACCAAGCCAATTCATAATATCATGTATGCATTTATCAAAATAACATCATCCCAATTTTAAACTTTGTATGTCTCATCATTAATACTTTAAAAAAAAAAATTCGATTAACCTTTCTTGATATCCGACAAAGTACCTTTTTTGTTACCCTTTCCATCCAATCATTTTTTAAAAGAAACCTTTTTAGTGATTTAAACTGATTTCAATATCTTTAGAGAAGAAACCTCTGAAATAAACTTTTGTATAGAGCAAAACTTTATTCATATTCTCATTAATCCCGGAGTTTCTCCAAACGATCACCTTCAACTCTATGCCTGCACCAAATCTATTTGAAACATCACGATCAATATTCGTACTAATAAAAATATATCTGTTGAGAAATATTTGTCATATATCTTTAATAACTTGATGCAACAGCCTCACTTCACCTAAATAAATGATAACAATGGCTCTTCTTATTGGTATACTCCGTCTCTTCTGATTCATTTGCAGAGGTTAAGATAATACATTATCAGCATCCGTCTTATAGGTGGCCTTCTTAGTCCTCTCTCAACTACCTTTCAAAATCATCTTTTTTATAGTCACAATTGGCCTATCATTGACTTGGGGAAAACATTGATGATATATATATATATATATATATATATATATATATATATATATATATATATATATATATATACTTAATGGATTCTTTTAAACTATATTAAACCAAGAAACAGCTTTACTGTTATGCATATATTTACTAAAGAAATGATACCAAGGTTTATTTTACAACTGATTTAAACTCTGGAGCGCCCTTATTAACCAACACAAATTCAAATTCGCAGGTGGATGACACAACGCAGTCAGGCGTTGGTCAGGGCTCAGAAATGTGACAATTTTCTTTTTGTATTATTCGATTTGTCTACGTTAACTACGCAGATTCTGAGAACATCAAAATACACCATAGTCATAAACCATCTGGCATATAACTAATATTCTTTAAATTATTTGAATCTGTAATGAATGATGATATTTTCCATTCAAAGAAATTCCATTTGGCATGCTGTCCCAAACTCGTCCCACCACTTAACTATGCTGACGATTGTTACCTTGTCACTTGTACAGGGACATGTGTTGTGATGATGAAAGGGAGTAATAAACACCTTTATAAGTAAACCCAGGTAGCTCCCGATAGCATATGGAAAATTCACACCATTTTTCTGATAAATAATATTCATTCTTAATAAGAAAATGATCGATGGACAATTTACCAACTACCAATTATCTATCCTCTACCTTCCTAGCACACTTTTTCGACACTTGGTCGTCAAATAATAAACTGTATTAGTTGGGACAATGTGCCTCTGATGCCATCTATTGACGGTAAAGTAAAACATGTTACGATATATGGGAGGGAGCTAGGGGAGTCTGTGTTATTATGCCTTTCGTAATGTAACAATATTGTTATTCTACGTAGTTTTACTAACAATACATGTCATACCAAGAAACATTAATTATCTTTTGGTTTCATAAAAAGATAATTGAAAATTATTAAATAACTTTGTAATTAATTGATTGACTCACCTATTTTAGTACATGTGGCATATCTGGGGACCCCCTCTTGCCCCCAAATGTAACAGAACTAAAGATTGTTTGCTGAGGAAATATTTCTGTGACATTTATTGTGAAATTTATAATTTCCTAAGAATTAAGTTGTAGCCTGACAACAATGAACATCAAGTTCACGTCCATCTGTTTTATAGCAATTTTGTGCTCAAATAGCAAAAGAGATGAAGTAATAAGAATTATAATTAGTGGCTGATGGGGATAATCAGCAATTTGGTACTCTACTGCTAATGCCATCCAGGGACCATGATAATAAACTATGCGTAGAGCTATTTAATCCTTGCATTCTGGAACCTTCCATGACGTCATTTTGGTTGGAAAATATTCCAAATAGCCTACTTAATTGAAGCTAAATATAATTTATACCTGCCACACATATTTAAACACAAGTATCAATTTATCACCTTTTCCAATTGGATAGAATCATTCACATGAATGGAACAAGGAATGCTGCTGCCATCTTTTGACAGAAATTAGAAACATTCGGATTCTATTCAAATTTGGAAACGTACAGTGCTTTCGTGGTATTTTATTTAATTATTGCATGAAAAAAATTAATAATTACAAAAATACTATTTTTTCTGATTTTTGGGCTCTAAGGTATGGTAATTATATGTGAAATACAAATTGTAGATAGTAGGTTGGCCAAGGCACCAGCCATCCGTTGAGATACTACCGCTAGAGAGTTATGGGGTCCTTTGACTGGCCAGATAGTCCTACAGTGGATCCTTCTCTCTAGTTACGATTCACTTTTTCTTTGCCTACGGATACAGCGAATAGTCTGACATATTCTTTACACATTCTCATATGTCCTCATACACCTGACAACACTGAGATCACCAAACAATTCTTTTTCACCCAAAGGGTTAACTACTGCACAGTAATTGTTCAGTGGCCCCTTTCCTCTCAGTAAGGGTAGAAGAGACTTTAGATATGGTAAGCAGCTCTTCTAGGAGAAGGCCACTCCAAAATCAAACCATTGTTCTCTAGTCTTGGGTTAGTGCCATAGCTTCTGTACCATGTACTTCCACTGTCTTGGGTTAGAGTTCTCTTGCTTGAGGGTACACTCTGGCACGCTATTCTATCTAATTTTCTTCTTCTTGATTTGGTAAGTTTTTATAGTTTATATAGGAAATATTTATTTTAATATTGTTACTGTTCTTGAAATATTTTATTTTTCCTTGTTTCCTCTCCTCACTGGGCTATTTTCCCTGTTGGGGCTCATGGGCTTATAGCATTCTGTTTTTCCACCTAGGGTTGTAGCTGAGCAAGTAATAATAATAATAATAATAATAGATATCAAGCCTATATAAAGTGTGTCGTGTATCAACACTCCCTCTCCCCATACCCGATGGTCTGGGAGGGACCAAGTAGCCATACGTCTAGCAAGGCTGCCGAGCGAAACAGGAAAGATATATATATATATATATATATATATATATATATATATATATATATATATATATATATATATATATATAAACTAGTAAGATTTTCGCTTCTGGAAAGCTTAAGTTTAAGGATGAAGAGGACAGCAAGAAGACTTCGGATCATCTTACATATTTATTCAACACCAACGTTTCGGGAATTCATTCCCATCATCAGGGCTACATAAAACACGAAATTATATTTACATTAGAAATTAATAATACATTTTGCTTAAAATTACTTTAGTATAAAAAAATATTTAAAAAACGGTTAAAAGAATAAAAATACAGAAACCTAGACGGTATATAAAAACATGTGGCTAACAGAGGTCCTTTACAATTATGATGATAAAAACACTTGTGATCAAAATGGAATGTTAATGAAAAATATACATATATGTAAATGAATGGTCGAACTTACTGTCAAGAGATGTGGCTGAAAACTATAAGAATATTTGGGAAAATTCTTGAAGAAAATGCTTTAACTACGAACAAAAAATAGATCAACAAGGGATGATAGGTAATGGCAGTTAGGCAATATGTAATGGTGTGGAGGTGGTTTGATTATTTAAGGAAGGGGACAGTTTCTTGATGTAACGAGATTCCAAGAGAAGGAGCGAAAGGCAATCGGATGTTTGGGAAAGAATTTCGAAATGGTTGTATTGGATATGAGTTTTACATGAGTTTGAGTGATTTTTTATAGAGGAAAATTTTTGGGATTTTAATATGGAACCAGTGCGATGACTGACATCCCTATGGGAATCGATGCAGACCTTCAGTAATCGTCGGGTAGACCCGATATAGTTTCCAAAATTACATTTTGGACAAGTATACTTGTAAACAACGAAGGACCGCATCAACTCCGGGAGGGTGTCTTTGAACCTGAAAAGTTTGCCAATATCTAAAGGGTTTTTGATATAAACTTAAAATTGACATATGGGTACAGAGTGCTGAGGGCTGTGGTGAGCTCGTTTCTGAAAAGAGCATTTTTTACATAAGGCAATGATACATACATTAGTTTTTTGGGAACTTCAGGACATTTATATTTAGGCTGAAAAATACCATTAAGAAATGTATAAACAATTTTGTCATAAAGGTGTGAAGGATAACAATTGTATGTAAAATAGGTTTTTAAAAATGAAATTTCTTTATGAAAGTTATGCCAGTCCGAACATAAGGAATATGCTCTAAATAAAAAGGGTTTGAATAGAGTTAATCTTGAATGATTTCGAACAACTGCTAAAAAAATTAAGACCCAAACCAGTGCATATCCTCTGTTCTCGTGCAAAGGCAGCACAGGAATAATATCCTGACAGCCATCGCGTGTT